>NW_028127614.1:0-42236 GCF_965231255.1 Vanellus vanellus
GAGGCTGCCGAAAGCGAAAACAGGTGCTTTTGAGGATGGAGTCCGCAGGAAAGCAGAGAGGGCCAAATTGTCTGGGGCATTTGAACAGGTTCCAGGAGGCAGTGAGAACCAGCATTACTTTTCCCCGCTGGCACCTTTGCTGTGGCAGCAAAAGCTGGACGTTTGTCTTTTTTGCTCCGGAGGTTGCCGAAAGCGAAAACAGGTGCTTTTGAGGATGGAGTCCGCAGGAAAGCAGAGAGGGCCAAATTGTCTGGGGCATTTGAAAGGGTTCCAGGAGGCAGTGAGAACCAGCATTACTTTTCCCCGCTGGCACCTTTGCTGTGGCAGCAAAAGCTGGACGTCTGTCTTTTTTGCTCCGGAGGCTGCCGAAAGCGAAAATAGGTGCTTTTGAGAATGGAGTCCGCAGGAAAGCAGAGAGGGCCAAATTGTCTGTGGCATTTGAAAGAGTTCCAGGAGGCAGTGAGAACCAGCATCACTTTTCCCCGCTGGCACCTTTGCTGTGGCAGCAAAACCTGGACGTTTGTCTTTTTACCACCGGAGGGCGCTGAAAGTGAAAAAAGGCGCTTTTGAGGATAGAGTCCGCAGGAAAGCAGAGTGGGCTTAATTGTCTGGGGCATTTGAAAGGGTTCCAGGAGGCAGTGAGAACCAGCATTACTTTTCCCCGCTGGCACCTTTGCTGTGGCAGCAAAAGCTGGACGTTTGTCTTTTTTGCTCCGGAGGTTGCCAAAAGCGAAAACAGGTGCTTTTGAGGATGGAGTCCGCAGGAAAGCAGAGAGGGCCAAATTGTCTGGGGCATTTGAAGAGGTTCCAGGAGGCAGTGAGAACCAGCATTACTTTTCCCCGCTGGCACCTTTGCTGTGGCAGCAAAAGCTGGACGTTTGTCTTTTTTGCTCCGGAGGTTGCCGAAAGCGAAAACAGGTGCTTTTGAGGATGGAGTCCGCAGGAAAGCAGAGAGGGCCAAATTGTCTGGGGCATTTGAAAGGGTTCCAGGAGGCAGTGAGAACCAGCATTACTTTTCCCCTCTGGCACCTTTGCTGTGGCAGCAAAAGCTGGACGTTTGTCTTTTTTGCTCCGGAGGCTGCCGAAAGCAAAAACAGGTGCTTTTGAGGATGGAGTCCGCAGGAAAGCAGAGAGGGCCAAAATGTCTGTGGCATTTGAAGAGGTTCCAGGAGGCAGTGAGAACCAGCATTATTTTTCCCCGCTGGCACCTTTGCTGTGGCAGCAAAAGCTGGACGTTTGTCTTTTTTGCTCCGGAGGTTGCCGAAAGCGAAAACAGGTGCTTTTGAGGATGGAGTCCGCAGGAAAGCAGAGAGGGCCAAATTGTCTGGGGCATTTGAAGAGGTTCCAGGAGGCAGTGAGAACCAGCATTACTTTTCCCCGCTGGCACCTTTGTTGTGGCAGCAAAAGCTGGACGTTTGTCTTTTTTGCTCCGCAGGCTGCCGAAAGCGAAAACAGGTGCTTTTGAGGATGGAGTCCGCAGGAAAGCAGAGAGGGCCAAATTGTCTGTGGCATTTGAAAGGGTTCCAGGAGGCAGTGAGAACCAGCATTACTTTTCCCCGCTGGCACCTTTGCTGTGGCAGCAAAAGCTGGACGTTTGTCTTTTTTGCTCCGGAGGTTGCCGAAAGCGAAAACAGGTGCTTTTGAGGATGGAGTCCGCAGGAAAGCAGAGAGGGCCAAATTGTCTGTGGCATTTGAAAGGGTTCCAGGAGGCAGTGAGAACCAGCATTACTTTTCCCCGCTGGCACCTTTGCTGTGGCAGCAAAAGCTGGACGTTTGTCTTTTTTGCTCCGGAGGCTGCCGAAAGCGAAAACAGGTGCTTTTGAGGATGGAGTCCGCAGGAAAGCAGAGAGGGCCAAATTGTCTGGGGCATTTGAAAGGGTTCCAGGAGGCAGTGAGAACCAGCATTACTTTTCCCCGCTGGCACCTTTGCTGTGGCAGCAAAAGCTGGACGTTTGTCTTTTTTGCTCCGGAGGTTGCCGAAAGCCAAAAAAGGTGCTTTTGAGGATGGAGTCCGCAGGAAAGCAGAGAGGGCCAAATTGTCTGTGGCATTTGTAAGGGTTCCAGGAGGCAGTGAGAACCAGCATTACTTTTCCCCGCTGGCACCTTTGCTGTGGCAGCAAAAGCTGGACGTTTGTCTTTTTTGCTCCGGAGGCTGCCGAAAGCGAAAACAGGTGCTTTTGAGGATGGAGTCCGCAGGAAAGCAGAGAGGGCCAAATTGTCTGGGGCATTTGAACAGGTTCCAGGAGGCAGTGAGAACCAGCATTACTTTTCCCCGCTGGCACCTTTGCTGTGGCAGCAAAAGCTGGACGTTTGTCTTTTTTGCTCCGGAGGTTGCCGAAAGCGAAAACAGGTGCTTTTGAGGATGGAGTCCGCAGGAAAGCAGAGAGGGCCAAATTGTCTGGGGCATTTGAAAGGGTTCCAGGAGGCAGTGAGAACCAGCATTACTTTTCCCCGCTGGCACCTTTGCTGTGGCAGCAAAAGCTGGACGTCTGTCTTTTTTGCTCCGGAGGCTGCCGAAAGCGAAAATAGGTGCTTTTGAGGATGGAGTCCGCAGGAAAGCAGAGAGGGCCAAATTGTCTGGGGCATTTGAAAGAGTTCCAGGAGGCAGTGAGAACCAGCATCACTTTTCCCCGCTGGCACCTTTGCTGTGGCAGCAAAACCTGGACGTTTGTCTTTTTACCACCGGAGGGCGCCGAAAGTGAAAAAAGGCGCTTTTGAGGATAGAGTCCGCAGGAAAGCAGAGAGGGCTTAATTGTCTGGGGCATTTGAAAGGGTTCCAGGAGGCAGTGAGAACCAGCATTACTTTTCCCCGCTGGCACCTTTGCTGTGGCAGCAAAAGCTGGACGTTTGTCTTTTTTGCTCCGGAGGTTGCCAAAAGCGAAAACAGGTGCTTTTGAGGATGGAGTCCGCAGGAAAGCAGAGAGGGCCAAATTGTCTGGGGCATTTGAAGAGGTTCCAGGAGGCAGTGAGAACCAGCATTACTTTTCCCCGCTGGCACCTTTGCTGTGGCAGCAAAAGCTGGACGTTTGTCTTTTTTGCTCCGGAGGTTGCCGAAAGCGAAAACAGGTGCTTTTGAGGATGGAGTCCGCAGGAAAGCAGAGAGGGCCAAATTGTCTGGGGCATTTGAAAGGGTTCCAGGAGGCAGTGAGAACCAGCATTACTTTTCCCCTCTGGCACCTTTGCTGTGGCAGCAAAAGCTGGACGTTTGTCTTTTTTGCTCCGGAGGCTGCCGAAAGCAAAAACAGGTGCTTTTGAGGATGGAGTCCGCAGGAAAGCAGAGAGGGCCAAAATGTCTGTGGCATTTGAAGAGGTTCCAGGAGGCAGTGAGAACCAGCATTATTTTTCCCCGCTGGCACCTTTGCTGTGGCAGCAAAAGCTGGACGTTTGTCTTTTTTGCTCCGGAGGTTGCCGAAAGCGAAAACAGGTGCTTTTGAGGATGGAGTCCGCAGGAAAGCAGAGAGGGCCAAATTGTCTGGGGCATTTGAAGAGGTTCCAGGAGGCAGTGAGAACCAGCATTACTTTTCCCCGCTGGCACCTTTGCTGTGGCAGCAAAAGCTGGACGTTTGTCTTTTTTGCTCCGCAGGCTGCCGAAAGCGAAAACAGGTGCTTTTGAGGATGGAGTCCGCAGGAAAGCAGAGAGGGCCAAATTGTCTGGGGCATTTGAAAGGGTTCCAGGAGGCAGTGAGAACCAGCATTACTTTTCCCCGCTGGCACCTTTGTTGTGGCAGCAAAAGCTGGACGTTTGTCTTTTTTGCTCCGGAGGCTGCCGAAAGCGAAAACAGGTGCTTTTGAGGATGGAGTCCGCAGGAAAGCAGAGAGGGCCAAATTGTCTGTGGCATTTGAAAGGGTTCCAGGAGGCAGTGAGAACCAGCATTACTTTTCCCCGCTGGCACCTTTGCTGTGGCAGCAAAAGCTGGACGTTTGTCTTTTTTGCTCCGCAGGCTGCCGAAAGCGAAAACAGGTGCTTTTGAGGATGGAGTCCGCAGGAAAGCAGAGAGGGCCAAATTGTCTGGGGCATTTGAAAGGGTTCCAGGAGGCAGTGAGAACCAGCATTACTTTTCCCGCTGGCACCTTTGCTGTGGCAGCAAAAGCTGGACGTTTGTCTTTTTTGCTCCGGAGGCTGCCGAAAGCGAAAACAGGTGCTTTTGAGGATGGAGTCCGCAGGAAAGCAGAGAGGGCCAAATTGTCTGTGGCATTTGAAAGGGTTCCAGGAGGCAGTGAGAACCAGCATTACTTTTCCCCTCTGGCACCTTTGCTGTGGCAGCAAAAGCTGGACGTTTGTCTTTTTTGCTCCGGAGGTTGCCGAAAGCGAAAACAGGTGCTTTTGAGGATGGAGTCCGCAGGAAAGCAGAGAGGGCCAAATTGTCTGTGGCATTTGTAAGGGTTCCAGGAGGCAGTGAGAACCAGCATTACTTTTCCCCGTTGGCACCTTTGCTGTGGCAGCAAAAGCTGGACGTTTGTCTTTTTTGCTCCGGAGGCTGCCGAAAGCGAAAACAGGTGCTTTTGAGGATGGAGTCCACAGGAAAGCAGAGAGGGCCAAATTGTCTGAGGCATTTGAAAGGGTTCCAGGAGGCAGTGAGAACCAGCATTACTTTTCCCCGCTGGCACCTTTGCTGTGGCAGCAAAAAGCTGGACGTTTGTCTTTTTTGCTCCGGAGGTTGCCGAAAGCAAAAACAGGTGCTTTTAAGGATGGAGTCCGCAGGAAAGCAGAGAGGGCCAAATTGTCTGTGGCATTTGAAAGGGTTCCAGGAGGCAGTGAGAACCAGCATTACTTTTCCCCTCTGGCACCTTTGCTGTGGCAGCAAAAGCTGGACGTTTGTCTTTTTTGCTCCGGAGGCTGCCGAAAGCAAAAACAGGTGCTTTTGAGGATGGAGTCCGCAGGAAAGCAGAGAGGGCCAAATTGTCTGGGGCATTTGAAAGGGTTCCAGGAGGCAGTGAGAACCAGCATTACTTTTCCCCGCTGGCACCTTTGCTGTGGCAGCAAAAGCTGGACGTTTGTCTTTTTTGCTCCGGAGGCTGCCGAAAGCGAAAACAGGTGCTTTTGAGGATGGAGTCCGCAGGAAAGCAGAGAGGGCCAAATTGTCTGTGGCATTTGAAAGGGTTCCAGGAGGCAGTGAGAACCAGCATTACTTTTCCCCGCTGGCACCTTTGCTGTGGCAGCAAAAGCTGGACGTTTGTCTTTTTTGCTCCGGAGGCTGCCGAAAGCGAAAACAGGTGCTTTTGAGGATGGAGTCCACAGGAAAGCAGAGAGGGCCAAATTGTCTGTGGCATTTGAAAGGGTTCCAGGAGGCAGTGAGAACCAGCATTACTTTTCCCCGCTGGCACCTTTGCTGTGGCAGCAAAAGCTGGACGTTTGTCTTTTTTTCTCCGGAGGCTGCCGAAAGCGAAAATAGGTGCTTTTGAGGATGGAGTCCGCAGGAAAGCGAGAGGGCCAAATTGTCTGTGGCATTTGAAAGAGTTCCAGGAGGCAGTGAGAACCAGCATTACTTTTCCCCGCTGGCACCTTTGCTGTGGCAGCAAAAGCTGGACGTTTGTCTTTTTACCACCTGAGGGCGCCGAAAGTGAAAAAAGGCGCTTTTGAGGATAGACTCCGCAGGAAAGCAGAGAGGGCTTAATTGTCTAGTGGCATTTGAAAGGGTTCCAGGAGGCAGTGAGAACCAGCATTACTTTTCCCCGCTGGCACCTTTGCTGTGGCAGCAAAAGCTGGACGTTTGTCTTTTTTGCTCCGGAGGCTGCCGAAAGCGAAAACAGGTGCTTTTGAGGATGGAGTCCGCAGGAAAGCAGAGAGGGCCAAATTGTCTGTGGCATTTGAAAGGGTTCCAGGAGGCAGTGAGAACCAGCATTACTTTTCCCCGCTGGCACCTTTGCTGTGGCAGCAAAAGCTGGACGTTTGTCTTTTTTGCTCCGGAGGTTGCCAAAAGCGAAAACAGGTGCTTTTGAGGATGGAGTCCGCAGGAAAGCAGAGAGGGCCAAATTGTCTGGGGCATTTGAAGAGGTTCCAGGAGGCAGTGAGAACCAGCATTACTTTTCCCCGCTGGCACCTTTGCTGTGGCAGCAAAAGCTGGACGTTTGTCTTTTTTGCTCCGGAGGCTGCCGAAAGCAAAAACAGGTGCTTTTGAGGATGGAGTCCGCAGGAAAGCAGAGAGGGCCAAATTGTCTGTGGCATTTGAAAGGGTTCCAGGAGGCAGTGAGAACCAGCATTACTTTTCCCCGCTGGCACCTTTGCTGTGGCAGCAAAAGCTGGACGTTTGTCTTTTTTGCTCCGGAGGCTGCCGAAAGCGAAAACAGGTGCTTTTGAGGATGGAGTCCGCAGGAAAGCAGAGAGGGCCAAATTGTCTGTGGCATTTGAAAGGGTTCCAGGAGGCAGTGAGAACCAGCATTACTTTTCCCCGCTGGCACCTTTGCTGTGGCAGCAAAAGCTGGACGTTTGTCTTTTTTGCTCCGGAGGCTGCCGAAAGCGAAAACAGGTGCTTTGAGGATGGAGTCCGCAGGAAAGCAGAGAGGGCCAAATTGTCTGTGGCATTTGAAAGGGTTCCAGGAGGCAGTGAGAACCAGCATTACTTTTTCCCCGCTGGCACCTTTGCTGTGGCAGCAAAAAAGACAAACGTCCAGCTTTTGCTGCCACAGCAAAGGTGCCAGCGGGGAAAAGTAATGCTCGTTCTCACTGCCTCCTGGAACCTCTTCAAATGCCCCTGACAATTTGGCCCTCTCTGCTTTCCTGCGGACTCTATCCTCAAAAGCGCCTTTTTTCACTTTCGGCGCCCTCCGGTGGTAAAAAGACAAACGTCCAGCTTTTGCTGCCACAGCAAAGGTGCCAGCGGGGAAAAGTAATGCTGGTTCTCACTGCCTCCTGGAACTCTTTCAAATGCCACAGACAATTTGGCCCTCTCTGCTTTCCTGCGGACTCCATCCTCAAAAGCACTGTTTTCGCTTTCGGCAGCCTCCGGAGCAAAAAAGACAAACGTCCAGCTTTTGCTGCCACAGCAAAGGTGCCAGCGGGGAAAAGTAATGCTGGTTCTCACTGCCTCCTGGAACCTGTTCAAATGCCCCAGACAATTTGGCCCTCTCTGCTTTCCTGCGGACTCCATCCTCAAAAGCACCTGTTTTCGCTTTCGGCAGCCTCCGGAGCAAAAAAGACAAACGTCCAGCTTTTGCTGCCACAGCAAAGGTGCCAGCGGGGAAAAGTAATGCTGGTTCTCACTGCCTCCTGGAACCCTTTCAAATGCCACAGACAATTTGGCCCTCTCTGCTTTCCTGCGGACTCCATCCTCAAAAGCACCTGTTTTTGCTTTCGGCAGCCTCCGGAGCAAAAAAGACAAACGTCCAGCTTTTGCTGCCACAGCAAAGGTGCCAGCGGGGAAAAGTAATGCTGGTTCTCACTGCCTCCTGGAACGTCTTCAAATGCCCCAGACAATTTGGCCCTCTCTGCTTTCCTGCGGACTCCATCCTCAAAAGCACCTGTTTTCGCTTTCGGCAGGCCTCCGGAGCAAAAAAGACAAACGTCCAGCTTTTGCTGCCACAGCAAAGGTGCCAGCGGGGAAAAGTAATGCTGGTTCTCACTGCCTCCCTGGAACCCTTTCAAATGCCACAGACAATTTGGCCCTCTCTGCTTTCCTGCGGACTCCATCCTCAAAAGCACCTGTTTTCGCTTTCGGCAGCCTCCGGAGCAAAAAAGACAAACGTCCAGCTTTTGCTGCCACAGCAAAGGTGCCAGCGGGGAAAAGTAATGCTGGTTCTCACTGCCTCCTGGAACCCTTTCAAATGCCACAGACAATTTGGCCCTCTCTGCTTTCCTGCGGACTCCATCCTCAAAAGCACCTGTTTTCGCTTTCGGCAGCCTCCGGAGCAAAAAAGACAAACGTCCAGCTTTTGCTGCCACAGCAAAGGTGCCAGCGGGGAAAAGTAATGCTGGTTCTCACTGCCTCCTGGAACGTCTTCAAATGCCACAGACAATTTGGCCCTCTCTGCTTTCCTGCGGACTCCATCCTCAAAAGCACCTGTTTTCGCTTTCGGCAACCTCCGGAGCAAAAAAGACAAACGTCCAGCTTTTGCTGCCACAGCAAAGGTGCCAGCGGGGAAAAGTAATGCTGGTTCTCACTGCCTCCTGGAACCCTTTCAAATGCCACAGACAATTTGGCCCTCTCTGCTTTCCTGCGGACTCCATCCTCAAAAGCAGCTGTTTTCGCTTTCGGCAGCCTCCGGAGCAAAAAAGACAAACGTCCAGCTTTTGCTGCCACAGCAAAGGTGCCAGCGGGGAAAAGTAATGCTGGTTCTCACTGCCTCCTGGAACCTCTTCAAATGCCCCAGACAATTTGGCCCTCTCTGCTTTCCTGCGGACTCTATCCTCAAAAGCGCCTTTTTTCACTTTCGGCGCCCTCCGGTGGTAAAAAGACAAACGTCCAGCTTTTGCTGCCACAGCAAAGGTGCCAGCGGGGAAAAGTAATGCTGGTTCTCACAGCCTCCTGGAACCCTTTCAAATGCCCCAGACAATTTGGCCCTCTCTGCTTTCCTGCGGACTCCATCCTCAAAAGCACCTGTTTTCGCTTTCGGCAGCCTCCGGAGCAAAAAAGACAAACGTCCAGCTTTTGCTGCCACAGCAAAGGTGCCAGCGGGGAAAAGTAATGCTGGTTCTCACTGCCTCCTGGAACCCTTTCAAATGCCACAGACAATTTGGCCCTCTCTGCTTTCCTGCGGACTCCATCCTCAAAAGCACCTGTTTTCGCTTTCGGCAGCCTCCGGAGCAAAAAGACAAACGTCCAGCTTTTGCTGCCACAGCAAAGGTGCCAGCGGGGAAAAGTAATGCTGGTTCTCACTGCCTCCTGGAACCCTTTCAAATGCCACAGACAATTTGGCCCTCTCTGCTTTCCTGCGGACTCCATCCTCAAAAGCACCTGTTTTCGCTTTCGGCAGCCTCCGGAGCAAAAAAGACAAACGTCCAGCTTTTGCTGCCACAGCAAAGGTGCCAGCGGGGAAAAGTAATGCTCGTTCTCACTGCCTCCTGGAACCTCTTCAAATGCCCCTGACAATTTGGCCCTCTCTGCTTTCCTGCGGACTCTATCCTCAAAAGCGCCTTTTTTCACTTTCGGCGCCCTCCGGTGGTAAAAAGACAAACGTCCAGCTTTTGCTGCCACAGCAAAGGTGCCAGCGGGGAAAAGTAATGCTGGTTCTCACTGCCTCCTGGAACCTGTTCAAATGCCCCAGACAATTTGGCCCTCTCTGCTTTCCTGCGGACTCCATCCTCAAAAGCACCTGTTTTCGCTTTCGGCAGCCTCCGGAGCAAAAAAGACAAACGTCCAGCTTTTGCTGCCACAGCAAAGGTGCCAGCGGGGAAAAGTAATGCTGGTTCTCACTGCCTCCTGGAACCCTTTCAAATGCCACAGACAATTTGGCCCTCTCTGCTTTCCTGCGGACTCCATCCTCAAAAGCACCTGTTTTTGCTTTCGGCAGCCTCCGGAGCAAAAAAGACAAACGTCCAGCTTTTGCTGCCACAGCAAAGGTGCCAGCGGGGAAAAGTAATGCTGGTTCTCACTGCCTCCTGGAACCTCTTCAAATGCCCCAGACAATTTGGCCCTCTCTGCTTTCCTGCGGACTCCATCCTCAAAAGCACCTGTTTTCGCTTTCGGCAGCCTCCGGAGCAAAAAAGACAAACGTCCAGCTTTTGCTGCCACAGCAAAGGTGCCAGCGGGGAAAAGTAATGCTGGTTCTCACTGCCTCCTGGAACCCTTTCAAATACCACAGACAATTTGGCCCTCTCTGCTTTCCTGCGGACTCCATCCTCAAAAGCACCTGTTTTCGCTTTCGGCAGCCTCCGGAGCAAAAAAGACAAACGTCCAGCTTTTGCTGCCACAGCAAAGGTGCCAGCGGGGAAAAGTAATGCTGGTTCTCACTGCCTCCTGGAACCCTTTCAAATGCCACAGACAATTTGGCCCTCTCTGCTTTCCTGCGGACTCCATCCTCAAAAGCACCTGTTTTCGCTTTCGGCAGCCTCCGGAGCAAAAAAGACAAACGTCCAGCTTTTGCTGCCACAGCAAAGGTGCCAGCGGGGAAAAGTAATGCTGGTTCTCACTGCCTCCTGGAACGTCTTCAAATGCCCCAGACAATTTGGCCCTCTCTGCTTTCCTGCGGACTCCATCCTCAAAAGCACCTGTTTTCGCTTTCGGCAACCTCCGGAGCAAAAAAGACAAACGTCCAGCTTTTGCTGCCACAGCAAAGGTGCCAGCGGGGAAAAGTAATGCTGGTTCTCACTGCCTCCTGGAACCCTTTCAAATGCCACAGACAATTTGGCCCTCTCTGCTTTCCTGCGGACTCCATCCTCAAAAGCACCTGTTTTCGCTTTCGGCAGCCTCCGGAGCAAAAAAGACAAACGTCCAGCTTTTGCTGCCACAGCAAAGGTGCCAGCGGGGAAAAGTAATGCTGGTTCTCACTGCCTCCTGGAACCCTTTCAAATGCCACAGACAATTTGGCCCTCTCTGCTTTCCTGCGGACTCCATCCTCAAAAGCAGCTGTTTTCGCTTTCGGCAGCGTCCGGAGCAAAAAAGACAAACGTCCAGCTTTTGCTGCCACAGCAAAGGTGCCAGCGGGGAAAAGTAATGCTGGTTCTCACTGCCTCCTGGAACCTCTTCAAATGCCCCAGACAATTTGGCCCTCTCTGCTTTCCTGCGGACTCTATCCTCAAAAGCGCCTTTTTTCACTTTCGGCGCCCTCCGGTGGTAAAAAGACAAACGTCCAGCTTTTGCTGCCACAGCAAAGGTGCCAGCGGGGAAAAGTAATGCTGGTTCTCACTGCCTCCTGGAACGTCTTCAAATGCCCCAGACAATTTGGCCCTCTCTGCTTTCCTGCGGACTCCATCCTCAAAAGCACCTGTTTTCGCTTTCGGCAGCCTCCGGAGCAAAAAAGACAAACGTCCAGCTTTTGCTGCCACAGCAAAGGTGCCAGCGGGGAAAAGTAATGCTGGTTCTCACTGCCTCCTGGAACCCTTTCAAATGCCACAGACAATTTGGCCCTCTCTGCTTTCCTGCGGACTCCATCCTCAAAAGCACCTGTTTTCGCTTTCGGCAGCCTCCGGAGCAAAAAAGACAAACGTCCAGCTTTTGCTGCCACAGCAAAGGTGCCAGCGGGGAAAAGTAATGCTGGTTCTCACTGCCTCCTGGAACCCTTTCAAATGCCACAGACAATTTGGCCCTCTCTGCTTTCCTGCGGACTCCATCCTCAAAAGCACCTGTTTTCGCTTTCGGCAGCCTCCGGAGCAAAAAAGACAAACGTCCAGCTTTTGCTGCCACAGCAAAGGTGCCAGCGGGGAAAAGTAATGCTCGTTCTCACTGCCTCCTGGAACCTCTTCAAATGCCCCTGACAATTTGGCCCTCTCTGCTTTCCTGCGGACTCTATCCTCAAAAGCGCCTTTTTTCACTTTCGGCGCCCTCCGGTGGTAAAAAGACAAACGTCCAGCTTTTGCTGCCACAGCAAAGGTGCCAGCGGGGAAAAGTAATGCTGGTTCTCACTGCCTCCTGGAACCTGTTCAAATGCCCCAGACAATTTGGCCCTCTCTGCTTTCCTGCGGACTCCATCCTCAAAAGCACCTGTTTTCGCTTTCGGCAGCCTCCGGAGCAAAAAAGACAAACGTCCAGCTTTTGCTGCCACAGCAAAGGTGCCAGCGGGGAAAAGTAATGCTGGTTCTCACTGCCTCCTGGAACCTGTTCAAATGCCCCAGACAATTTGGCCCTCTCTGCTTTCCTGCGGACTCCATCCTCAAAAGCACCTGTTTTCGCTTTCGGCAGCCTCCGGAGCAAAAAAGACAAACGTCCAGCTTTTGCTGCCACAGCAAAGGTGCCAGCGGGGAAAAGTAATGCTGGTTCTCACTGCCTCCTGGAACCCTTTCAAATGCCACAGACAATTTGGCCCTCTCTGCTTTCCTGCGGACTCCATCCTCAAAAGCACCTGTTTTTGCTTTCGGCAGCCTCCGGAGCAAAAAAGACAAACGTCCAGCTTTTGCTGGCACAGCAAAGGTGCCAGCGGGGAAAAGTAATGCTGGTTCTCACTGCCTCCTGGAACGTCTTCAAATGCCCCAGACAATTTGGCCCTCTCTGCTTTCCTGCGGACTCCATCCTCAAAAGCACCTGTTTTCGCTTTCGGCAGCCTCCGGAGCAAAAAAGACAAACGTCCAGCTTTTGCTGCCACAGCAAAGGTGCCAGCGGGGAAAAGTAATGCTGGTTCTCACTGCCTCCTGGAACCCTTTCAAATGCCACAGACAATTTGGCCCTCTCTGCTTTCCTGCGGACTCCATCCTCAAAAGCACCTGTTTTCGCTTTCAGCAGCCTCCGGAGCAAAAAAGACAAACGTCCAGCTTTTGCTGCCACAGCAAAGGTGCCAGCGGGGAAAAGTAATGCTGGTTCTCACTGCCTCCTGGAACCCTTTCAAATGCCACAGACAATTTGGCCCTCTCTGCTTTCCTGCGGACTCCATCCTCAAAAGCACCTGTTTTCGCTTTCGGCAGCCTCCGGAGCAAAAAAGACAAACGTCCAGCTTTTGCTGCCACAGCAAAGGTGCCAGCGGGGAAAAGTAATGCTGGTTCTCACTGCCTCCTGGAACGTCTTCAAATGCCCCAGACAATTTGGCCCTCTCTGCTTTCCTGCGGACTCCATCCTCAAAAGCACCTGTTTTCGCTTTCGGCAGCCTCCGGAGCAAAAAAGACAAACGTCCAGCTTTTGCTGCCACAGCAAAGGTGCCAGCGGGGAAAAGTAATGCTGGTTCTCACTGCCTCCTGGAACCCTTTCAAATGCCACAGACAATTTGGCCCTCTCTGCTTTCCTGCGGACTCCATCCTCAAAAGCAGCTGTTTTCGCTTTCGGCAGCCTCCGGAGCAAAAAAGACAAACGTCCAGCTTTTGCTGCCACAGCAAAGGTGCCAGCGGGGAAAAGTAATGCTGGTTCTCACTGCCTCCTGGAACCTCTTCAAATGCCCCAGACAATTTGGCCCTCTCTGCTTTCCTGCGGACTCTATCCTCAAAAGCGCCTTTTTTCACTTTCGGCGCCCTCCGGTGGTAAAAAGACAAACGTCCAGCTTTTGCTGCCACAGCAAAGGTGCCAGCGGGGAAAAGTAATGCTGGTTCTCACTGCCTCCTGGAACCCTTTCAAATGCCACAGACAATTTGGCCCTCTCTGCTTTCCTGCGGACTCCATCCTCAAAAGCACCTGTTTTCGCTTTCGGCAGCCTCCGGAGCAAAAAAGACAAACGTCCAGCTTTTGCTGCCACAGCAAAGGTGCCAGCGGGGAAAAGTAATGCTGGTTCTCACTGCCTCCTGGAACCCTTTCAAATGCCACAGACAATTTGGCCCTCTCTGCTTTCCTGCGGACTCCATCCTCAAAAGCACCTGTTTTCGCTTTCGGCAGCCTCCGGAGCAAAAAAGACAAACGTCCAGCTTTTGCTGCCACAGCAAAGGTGCCAGCGGGGAAAAGTAATGCTGGTTCTCACTGCCTCCTGGAACCCTTTCAAATGCCACAGACAATTTGGCCCTCTCTGCTTTCCTGCGGACTCCATCCTCAAAAGCACCTGTTTTTGCTTTCGGCAGCCTCCGGAGCAAAAAAGACAAACGTCCAGCATTTGCTGCCACAGCAAAGGTGCCAGCGGGGAAAAGTAATGCTGGTTCTCACTGCCTCCTGGAACGTCTTCAAATGCCCCAGACAATTTGGCCCTCTCTGCTTTCCTGCGGACTCCATCCTCAAAAGCACCTGTTTTCGCTTTCGGCAGCCTCCGGAGCAAAAAAGACAAACGTCCAGCTTTTGCTGCCACAGCAAAGGTGCCAGCGGGGAAAAGTAATGCTGGTTCTCACTGCCTCCTGGAACCCTTTCAAATACCACAGACAATTTGGCCCTCTCTGCTTTCCTGCGGACTCCATCCTCAAAAGCACCTGTTTTCGCTTTCGGCAGCCTCCGGAGCAAAAAAGACAAACGTCCAGCTTTTGCTGCCACAGCAAAGGTGCCAGCGGGGAAAAGTAATGCTGGTTCTCACTGCCTCCTGGAACCCTTTCAAATGCCCCAGACAATTTGGCCCTCTCTGCTTTCCTGCGGACTCCATCCTCAAAAGCACCTGTTTTCGCTTTCGGCAACCTCCGGAGCAAAAAAGACAAACGTCCAGCTTTTGCTGCCACAGCAAAGGTGCCAGCGGGGAAAAGTAATGCTGGTTCTCACTGCCTCCTGGAACCCTTTCAAATGCCACAGACAATTTGGCCCTCTCTGCTTTCCTGCGGACTCCATCCTCAAAAGCACCTGTTTTCGCTTTCGGCAGCCTCCGGAGCAAAAAAGACAAACGTCCAGCTTTTGCTGCCACAGCAAAGGTGCCAGCGGGGAAAAGTAATGCTGGTTCTCACTGCCTCCTGGAACCCTTTCAAATGCCACAGACAATTTGGCCCTCTCTGCTTTCCTGCGGACTCCATCCTCAAAAGCAGCTGTTTTCGCTTTCGGCAGCCTCCGGAGCAAAAAAGACAAACGTCCAGCTTTTGCTGCCACAGCAAAGGTGCCAGCGGGGAAAAGTAATGCTGGTTCTCACTGCCTCCTGGAACCTCTTCAAATGCCCCAGACAATTTGGCCCTCTCTGCTTTCCTGCGGACTCTATCCTCAAAAGCGCCTTTTTTCACTTTCGGCGCCCTCCGGTGGTAAAAAGACAAACGTCCAGCTTTTGCTGCCACAGCAAAGGTGCCAGCGGGGAAAAGTAATGCTGGTTCTCACTGCCTCCTGGAACGTCTTCAAATGCCCCAGACAATTTGGCCCTCTCTGCTTTCCTGCGGACTCCATCCTCAAAAGCACCTGTTTTCGCTTTCGGCAGCCTCCGGAGCAAAAAAGACAAACGTCCAGCTTTTGCTGCCACAGCAAAGGTGCCAGCGGGGAAAAGTAATGCTGGTTCTCACTGCCTCCTGGAACCCTTTCAAATGCCACAGACAATTTGGCCCTCTCTGCTTTCCTGCGGACTCCATCCTCAAAAGCACCTGTTTTCGCTTTCGGCAGCCTCCGGAGCAAAAAAGACAAACGTCCAGCTTTTGCTGCCACAGCAAAGGTGCCAGCGGGGAAAAGTAATGCTGGTTCTCACTGCCTCCTGGAACCCTTTCAAATGCCACAGACAATTTGGCCCTCTCTGCTTTCCTGCGGACTCCATCCTCAAAAGCACCTGTTTTCGCTTTCGGCAGCCTCCGGAGCAAAAAAGACAAACGTCCAGCTTTTGCTGCCACAGCAAAGGTGCCAGCGGGGAAAAGTAATGCTGGTTCTCACTGCCTCCTGGAACCTCTTCAAATGCCCCTGACAATTTGGCCCTCTCTGCTTTCCTGTGGACTCTATCCTCAAAAGCGCCTTTTTTCACTTTCGGCGCCCTCCGGTGGTAAAAAGACAAACGTCCAGCTTTTGCTGCCACAGCAAAGGTGCCAGCGGGGAAAAGTAATGCTGGTTCTCACTGCCTCCTGGAACCTGTTCAAATGCCCCAGACAATTTGGCCCTCTCTGCTTTCCTGCGGACTCCATCCTCAAAAGCACCTGTTTTCGCTTTCGGCAGCCTCCGGAGCAAAAAAGACAAACGTCCAGCTTTTGCTGCCACAGCAAAGGTGCCAGCGGGGAAAAGTAATGCTGGTTCTCACTGCCTCCTGGAACCTGTTCAAATGCCCCAGACAATTTGGCCCTCTCTGCTTTCCTGCGGACTCCATCCTCAAAAGCACCTGTTTTCGCTTTCGGCAGCCTCCGGAGCAAAAAAGACAAACGTCCAGCTTTTGCTGCCACAGCAAAGGTGCCAGCGGGGAAAAGTAATGCTGGTTCTCACTGCCTCCTGGAACCCTTTCAAATGCCACAGACAATTTGGCCCTCTCTGCTTTCCTGCGGACTCCATCCTCAAAAGCACCTGTTTTTGCTTTCGGCAGCCTCCGGAGCAAAAAAGACAAACGTCCAGCTTTTGCTGGCACAGCAAAGGTGCCAGCGGGGAAAAGTAATGCTGGTTCTCACTGCCTCCTGGAACGTCTTCAAATGCCCCAGACAATTTGGCCCTCTCTGCTTTCCTGCGGACTCCATCCTCAAAAGCACCTGTTTTCGCTTTCGGCAGCCTCCGGAGCAAAAAAGACAAACGTCCAGCTTTTGCTGCCACAGCAAAGGTGCCAGCGGGGAAAAGTAATGCTGGTTCTCACTGCCTCCTGGAACCCTTTCAAATGCCACAGACAATTTGGCCCTCTCTGCTTTCCTGCGGACTCCATCCTCAAAAGCACCTGTTTTCGCTTTCGGCAGCCTCCGGAGCAAAAAAGACAAACGTCCAGCTTTTGCTGCCACAGCAAAGGTGCCAGCGGGGAAAAGTAATGCTGGTTCTCACTGCCTCCTGGAACCCTTTCAAATGCCACAGACAATTTGGCCCTCTCTGCTTTCCTGCGGACTCCATCCTCAAAAGCACCTGTTTTCGCTTTCGGCAGCCTCCGGAGCAAAAAAGACAAACGTCCAGCTTTTGCTGCCACAGCAAAGGTGCCAGCGGGGAAAAGTAATGCTGGTTCTCACTGCCTCCTGGAACGTCTTCAAATGCCCCAGACAATTTGGCCCTCTCTGCTTTCCTGCGGACTCCATCCTCAAAAGCACCTGTTTTCGCTTTCGGCAGCCTCCGGAGCAAAAAAGACAAACGTCCAGCTTTTGCTGCCACAGCAAAGGTGCCAGCGGGGAAAAGTAATGCTGGTTCTCACTGCCTCCTGGAACCCTTTCAAATGCCACAGACAATTTGGCCCTCTCTGCTTTCCTGCGGACTCCATCCTCAAAAGCAGCTGTTTTCGCTTTCGGCAGCCTCCGGAGCAAAAAAGACAAACGTCCAGCTTTTGCTGCCACAGCAAAGGTGCCAGCGGGGAAAAGTAATGCTGGTTCTCACTGCCTCCTGGAACCTCTTCAAATGCCCCAGACAATTTGGCCCTCTCTGCTTTCCTGCGGACTCTATCCTCAAAAGCGCCTTTTTTCACTTTCGGCGCCCTCCGGTGGTAAAAAGACAAACGTCCAGCTTTTGCTGCCACAGCAAAGGTGCCAGCGGGGAAAAGTAATGCTGGTTCTCACTGCCTCCTGGAACCCTTTCAAATGCCACAGACAATTTGGCCCTCTCTGCTTTCCTGCGGACTCCATCCTCAAAAGCACCTGTTTTCGCTTTCGGCAGCCTCCGGAGCAAAAAAGACAAACGTCCAGCTTTTGCTGCCACAGCAAAGGTGCCAGCGGGGAAAAGTAATGCTGGTTCTCACTGCCTCCTGGAACCCTTTCAAATGCCACAGACAATTTGGCCCTCTCTGCTTTCCTGCGGACTCCATCCTCAAAAGCACCTGTTTTCGCTTTCGGCAGCCTCCGGAGCAAAAAAGACAAACGTCCAGCTTTTGCTGCCACAGCAAAGGTGCCAGCGGGGAAAAGTAATGCTGGTTCTCACTGCCTCCTGGAACCCTTTCAAATGCCACAGACAATTTGGCCCTCTCTGCTTTCCTGCGGACTCCATCCTCAAAAGCACCTGTTTTCGCTTTCGGCAGCCTCCGGAGCAAAAAAGACAAACGTCCAGCTTTTGCTGCCACAGCAAAGGTGCCAGCGGGGAAAAGTAATGCTCGTTCTCACTGCCTCCTGGAACCTCTTCAAATGCCCCTGACAATTTGGCCCTCTCTGCTTTCCTGCGGACTCTATCCTCAAAAGCGCCTTTTTTCACTTTCGGCGCCCTCCGGTGGTAAAAAGACAAACGTCCAGCTTTTGCTGCCACAGCAAAGGTGCCAGCGGGGAAAAGTAATGCTGGTTCTCACTGCCTCCTGGAACCTGTTCAAATGCCCCAGACAATTTGGCCCTCTCTGCTTTCCTGCGGACTCCATCCTCAAAAGCACCTGTTTTCGCTTTCGGCAGCCTCCGGAGCAAAAAAGACAAACGTCCAGCTTTTGCTGCCACAGCAAAGGTGCCAGCGGGGAAAAGTAATGCTGGTTCTCACTGCCTCCTGGAACCCTTTCAAATGCCACAGACAATTTGGCCCTCTCTGCTTTCCTGCGGACTCCATCCTCAAAAGCACCTGTTTTTGCTTTCGGCAGCCTCCGGAGCAAAAAAGACAAACGTCCAGCTTTTGCTGCCACAGCAAAGGTGCCAGCGGGGAAAAGTAATGCTGGTTCTCACTGCCTCCTGGAACGTCTTCAAATGCCCCAGACAATTTGGCCCTCTCTGCTTTCCTGCGGACTCCATCCTCAAAAGCAGCTGTTTTCGCTTTCGGCAGCCTCCGGAGCAAAAAAGACAAACGTCCAGCTTTTGCTGCCACAGCAAAGGTGCCAGCGGGGAAAAGTAATGCTGGTTCTCACTGCCTCCTGGAACCCTTTCAAATACCACAGACAATTTGGCCCTCTCTGCTTTCCTGCGGACTCCATCCTCAAAAGCACCTGTTTTCGCTTTCGGCAGCCTCCGGAGCAAAAAAGACAAACGTCCAGCTTTTGCTGCCACAGCAAAGGTGCCAGCGGGGAAAAGTAATGCTGGTTCTCACTGCCTCCTGGAACCCTTTCAAATGCCACAGACAATTTGGCCCTCTCTGCTTTCCTGCGGACTCCATCCTCAAAAGCACCTGTTTTCGCTTTCGGCAGCCTCCGGAGCAAAAAAGACAAACGTCCAGCTTTTGCTGCCACAGCAAAGGTGCCAGCGGGGAAAAGTAATGCTGGTTCTCACTGCCTCCTGGAACGTCTTCAAATGCCCCAGACAATTTGGCCCTCTCTGCTTTCCTGCGGACTCCATCCTCAAAAGCACCTGTTTTCGCTTTCGGCAACCTCCGGAGCAAAAAAGACAAACGTCCAGCTTTTGCTGCCACAGCAAAGGTGCCAGCGGGGAAAAGTAATGCTGGTTCTCACTGCCTCCTGGAACCCTTTCAAATGCCACAGACAATTTGGCCCTCTCTGCTTTCCTGCGGACTCCATCCTCAAAAGCACCTGTTTTCGCTTTCGGCAGCCTCCGGAGCAAAAAAGACAAACGTCCAGCTTTTGCTGCCACAGCAAAGGTGCCAGCGGGGAAAAGTAATGCTGGTTCTCACTGCCTCCTGGAACCCTTTCAAATGCCACAGACAATTTGGCCCTCTCTGCTTTCCTGCGGACTCCATCCTCAAAAGCAGCTGTTTTCGCTTTCGGCAGCCTCCGGAGCAAAAAAGACAAACGTCCAGCTTTTGCTGCCACAGCAAAGGTGCCAGCGGGGAAAAGTAATGCTGGTTCTCACTGCCTCCTGGAACCTCTTCAAATGCCCCAGACAATTTGGCCCTCTCTGCTTTCCTGCGGACTCTATCCTCAAAAGCGCCTTTTTTCACTTTCGGCGCCCTCCGGTGGTAAAAAGACAAACGTCCAGCTTTTGCTGCCACAGCAAAGGTGCCAGCGGGGAAAAGTAATGCTGGTTCTCACTGCCTCCTGGAACTCTTTCAAATGCCACAGACAATTTGGCCCTCTCTGCTTTCCTGCGGACTCCATCCTCAAAAGCACCTGTTTTCGCTTTCGGCAGCCTCCGGAGCAAAAAAGACAAACGTCCAGCTTTTGCTGCCACAGCAAAGGTGCCAGCGGGGAAAAGTAATGCTGGTTCTCACTGCCTCCTGGAACCCTTTCAAATGCCACAGACAATTTGGCCCTCTCTGCTTTCCTGCGGACTCCATCCTCAAAAGCACCTGTTTTCGCTTTCGGCAGCCTCCGGAGCAAAAAAGACAAACGTCCAGCTTTTGCTGCCACAGCAAAGGTGCCAGCGGGGAAAAGTAATGCTGGTTCTCACTGCCTCCTGGAACCCTTTCAAATGCCACAGACAATTTGGCCCTCTCTGCTTTCCTGCGGACTCCATCCTCAAAAGCACCTGTTTTCGCTTTCGGCAGCCTCCGGAGCAAAAAAGACAAACGTCCAGCTTTTGCTGCCACAGCAAAGGTGCCAGCGGGGAAAAGTAATGCTCGTTCTCACTGCCTCCTGGAACCTCTTCAAATGCCCCTGACAATTTGGCCCTCTCTGCTTTCCTGCGGACTCTATCCTCAAAAGCGCCTTTTTTCACTTTCGGCGCCCTCCGGTGGTAAAAAGACAAACGTCCAGCTTTTGCTGCCACAGCAAAGGTGCCAGCGGGGAAAAGTAATGCTGGTTCTCACTGCCTCCTGGAACCTGTTCAAATGTCCCAGACAATTTGGCCCTCTCTGCTTTCCTGCGGACTCCATCCTCAAAAGCACCTGTTTTCGCTTTCGGCAACCTCCGGAGCAAAAAAGACAAACGTCCAGCTTTTGCTGCCACAGCAAAGGTGCCAGCGGGGAAAAGTAATGCTGGTTCTCACTGCCTCCTGGAACCCTTTCAAATGCCACAGACAATTTGGCCCTCTCTGCTTTCCTGCGGACTCCATCCTCAAAAGCAGCTGTTTTCGCTTTCGGCAGCCTCCGGAGCAAAAAAGACAAACGTCCAGCTTTTGCTGCCACAGCAAAGGTGCCAGCGGGGAAAAGTAATGCTGGTTCTCACTGCCTCCTGGAACCTCTTCAAATGCCCCAGACAATTTGGCCCTCTCTGCTTTCCTGCGGACTCTATCCTCAAAAGCGCCTTTTTTCACTTTCGGCGCCCTCCGGTGGTAAAAAGACAAACGTCCAGCTTTTGCTGCCACAGCAAAGGTGCCAGCGGGGAAAAGTAATGCTGGTTCTCACTGCCTCCTGGAACCCTTTCAAATGCCACAGACAATTTGGCCCTCTCTGCTTTCCTGCGGACTCCATCCTCAAAAGCACCTGTTTTCGCTTTCGGCAGCCTCCGGAGCAAAAAAGACAAACGTCCAGCTTTTGCTGCCACAGCAAAGGTGCCAGCGGGGAAAAGTAATGCTGGTTCTCACTGCCTCCTGGAACCCTTTCAAATGCCACAGACAATTTGGCCCTCTCTGCTTTCCTGCGGACTCCATCCTCAAAAGCACCTGTTTTCGCTTTCGGCAGCCTCCGGAGCAAAAAAGACAAACGTCCAGCTTTTGCTGCCACAGCAAAGGTGCCAGCGGGGAAAAGTAATGCTGGTTCTCACTGCCTCCTGGAACCCTTTCAAATGCCACAGACAATTTGGCCCTCTCTGCTTTCCTGCGGACTCCATCCTCAAAAGCACCTGTTTTCGCTTTCGGCAGCCTCCGGAGCAAAAAAGACAAACGTCCAGCTTTTGCTGCCACAGCAAAGGTGCCAGCGGGGAAAAGTAATGCTCGTTCTCACTGCCTCCTGGAACCTCTTCAAATGCCCCTGACAATTTGGCCCTCTCTGCTTTCCTGCGGACTCTATCCTCAAAAGCGCCTTTTTTCACTTTCGGCGCCCTCCGGTGGTAAAAAGACAAACGTCCAGCTTTTGCTGCCACAGCAAAGGTGCCAGCGGGGAAAAGTAATGCTGGTTCTCACTGCCTCCTGGAACCTGTTCAAATGCCCCAGACAATTTGGCCCTCTCTGCTTTCCTGCGGACTCCATCCTCAAAAGCACCTGTTTTCGCTTTCGGCAGCCTCCGGAGCAAAAAAGACAAACGTCCAGCTTTTGCTGCCACAGCAAAGGTGCCAGCGGGGAAAAGTAATGCTGGTTCTCACTGCCTCCTGGAACCCTTTCAAATGCCACAGACAATTTGGCCCTCTCTGCTTTCCTGCGGACTCCATCCTCAAAAGCACCTGTTTTTGCTTTCGGCAGCCTCCGGAGCAAAAAAGACAAACGTCCAGCTTTTGCTGCCACAGCAAAGGTGCCAGCGGGGAAAAGTAATGCTGGTTCTCACTGCCTCCTGGAACGTCTTCAAATGCCCCAGACAATTTGGCCCTCTCTGCTTTCCTGCGGACTCCATCCTCAAAAGCACCTGTTTTCGCTTTCGGCAGCCTCCGGAGCAAAAAAGACAAACGTCCAGCTTTTGCTGCCACAGCAAAGGTGCCAGCGGGGAAAAGTAATGCTGGTTCTCACTGCCTCCTGGAACCCTTTCAAATGCCCCAGACAATTTGGCCCTCTCTGCTTTCCTGCGGACTCCATCCTCAAAAGCACCTGTTTTCGCTTTCGGCAGCCTCCGGAGCAAAAAAGACAAACGTCCAGCTTTTGCTGCCACAGCAAAGGTGCCAGCGGGGAAAAGTAATGCTGGTTCTCACTGCCTCCTGGAACCCTTTCAAATGCCACAGACAATTTGGCCCTCTCTGCTTTCCTGCGGACTCCATCCTCAAAAGCACCTGTTTTCGCTTTCGGCAGCCTCCGGAGCAAAAAAGACAAACGTCCAGCTTTTGCTGCCACAGCAAAGGTGCCAGCGGGGAAAAGTAATGCTGGTTCTCACTGCCTCCTGGAACGTCTTCAAATGCCCCAGACAATTTGGCCCTCTCTGCTTTCCTGCGGACTCCATCCTCAAAAGCACCTGTTTTCGCTTTCGGCAGCCTCCGGAGCAAAAAAGACAAACGTCCAGCTTTTGCTGCCACAGCAAAGGTGCCAGCGGGGAAAAGTAATGCTGGTTCTCACTGCCTCCTGGAACGTCTTCAAATGCCCCAGACAATTTGGCCCTCTCTGCTTTCCTGCGGACTCCATCCTCAAAAGCACCTGTTTTCGCTTTCGGCAGCCTCCGGAGCAAAAAAGACAAACGTCCAGCTTTTGCTGCCACAGCAAAGGTGCCAGCGGGGAAAAGTAATGCTGGTTCTCACTGCCTCCTGGAACCCTTTCAAATGCCACAGACAATTTGGCCCTCTCTGCTTTCCTGCGGACTCCATCCTCAAAAGCACCTGTTTTCGCTTTCGGCAGCCTCCGGAGCAAAAAAGACAAACGTCCAGCTTTTGCTGCCACAGCAAAGGTGCCAGCGGGGAAAAGTAATGCTGGTTCTCACTGCCTCCTGGAACCCTTTCAAATGCCACAGACAATTTGGCCCTCTCTGCTTTCCTGCGGACTCCATCCTCAAAAGCACCTGTTTTCGCTTTCGGCAGCCTCCGGAGCAAAAAAGACAAACGTCCAGCTTTTGCTGCCACAGCAAAGGTGCCAGCGGGGAAAAGTAATGCTCGTTCTCACTGCCTCCTGGAACCTCTTCAAATGCCCCTGACAATTTGGCCCTCTCTGCTTTCCTGCGGACTCTATCCTCAAAAGCGCCTTTTTTCACTTTCGGCGCCCTCCGGTGGTAAAAAGACAAACGTCCAGCTTTTGCTGCCACAGCAAAGGTGCCAGCGGGGAAAAGTAATGCTGGTTCTCACTGCCTCCTGGAACCCTTTCAAATGCCCCAGACAATTTGGCCCTCTCTGCTTTCCTGCGGACTCCATCCTCAAAAGCACCTGTTTTCGCTTTCGGCAGCCTCCGGAGCAAAAAAGACAAACGTCCAGCTTTTGCTGCCACAGCAAAGGTGCCAGCGGGGAAAAGTAATGCTGGTTCTCACTGCCTCCTGGAACCTGTTCAAATGCCCCAGACAATTTGGCCCTCTCTGCTTTCCTGCGGACTCCATCCTCAAAAGCACCTGTTTTCGCTTTCGGCAGCCTCCGGAGCAAAAAAGACAAACGTCCAGCTTTTGCTGCCACAGCAAAGGTGCCAGCGGGGAAAAGTAATGCTGGTTCTCACTGCCTCCTGGAACCCTTTCAAATGCCACAGACAATTTGGCCCTCTCTGCTTTCCTGCGGACTCCATCCTCAAAAGCACCTGTTTTTGCTTTCGGCAGCCTCCGGAGCAAAAAAGACAAACGTCCAGCTTTTGCTGCCACAGCAAAGGTGCCAGCGGGGAAAAGTAATGCTGGTTCTCACTGCCTCCTGGAACGTCTTCAAATGCCCCAGACAATTTGGCCCTCTCTGCTTTCCTGCGGACTCCATCCTCAAAAGCACCTGTTTTCGCTTTCGGCAGCCTCCGGAGCAAAAAAGACAAACGTCCAGCTTTTGCTGCCACAGCAAAGGTGCCAGCGGGGAAAAGTAATGCTGGTTCTCACTGCCTCCTGGAACCCTTTCAAATGCCACAGACAATTTGGCCCTCTCTGCTTTCCTGCGGACTCCATCCTCAAAAGCACCTGTTTTCGCTTTCGGCAGCCTCCGGAGCAAAAAAGACAAACGTCCAGCTTTTGCTGCCACAGCAAAGGTGCCAGCGGGGAAAAGTAATGCTGGTTCTCACTGCCTCCTGGAACCCTTTCAAATGCCACAGACAATTTGGCCCTCTCTGCTTTCCTGCGGACTCCATCCTCAAAAGCACCTGTTTTCGCTTTCGGCAGCCTCCGGAGCAAAAAAGACAAACGTCCAGCTTTTGCTGCCACAGCAAAGGTGCCAGCGGGGAAAAGTAATGCTGGTTCTCACTGCCTCCTGGAACGTCTTCAAATGCCCCAGACAATTTGGCCCTCTCTGCTTTCCTGCGGACTCCATCCTCAAAAGCACCTGTTTTCGCTTTCGGCAGCCTCCGGAGCAAAAAAGACAAACGTCCAGCTTTTGCTGCCACAGCAAAGGTGCCAGCGGGGAAAAGTAATGCTGGTTCTCACTGCCTCCTGGAACCCTTTCAAATGCCACAGACAATTTGGCCCTCTCTGCTTTCCTGCGGACTCCATCCTCAAAAGCAGCTGTTTTCGCTTTCGGCAGCCTCCGGAGCAAAAAAGACAAACGTCCAGCTTTTGCTGCCACAGCAAAGGTGCCAGCGGGGAAAAGTAATGCTGGTTCTCACTGCCTCCTGGAACCTCTTCAAATGCCCCAGACAATTTGGCCCTCTCTGCTTTCCTGCGGACTCTATCCTCAAAAGCGCCTTTTTTCACTTTCGGCGCCCTCCGGTGGTAAAAAGACAAACGTCCAGCTTTTGCTGCCACAGCAAAGGTGCCAGCGGGGAAAAGTAATGCTGGTTCTCACTGCCTCCTGGAACCCTTTCAAATGCCACAGACAATTTGGCCCTCTCTGCTTTCCTGCGGACTCCATCCTCAAAAGCACCTGTTTTCGCTTTCGGCAGCCTCCGGAGCAAAAAAGACAAACGTCCAGCTTTTGCTGCCACAGCAAAGGTGCCAGCGGGGAAAAGTAATGCTGGTTCTCACTGCCTCCTGGAACCCTTTCAAATGCCACAGACAATTTGGCCCTCTCTGCTTTCCTGCGGACTCCATCCTCAAAAGCACCTGTTTTCGCTTTCGGCAGCCTCCGGAGCAAAAAAGACAAACGTCCAGCTTTTGCTGCCACAGCAAAGGTGCCAGCGGGGAAAAGTAATGCTGGTTCTCACTGCCTCCTGGAACCCTTTCAAATGCCACAGACAATTTGGCCCTCTCTGCTTTCCTGCGGACTCCATCCTCAAAAGCACCTGTTTTCGCTTTCGGCAGCCTCCGGAGCAAAAAAGACAAACGTCCAGCTTTTGCTGCCACAGCAAAGGTGCCAGCGGGGAAAAGTAATGCTCGTTCTCACTGCCTCCTGGAACCTCTTCAAATGCCCCTGACAATTTGGCCCTCTCTGCTTTCCTGCGGACTCTATCCTCAAAAGCGCCTTTTTTCACTTTCGGCGCCCTCCGGTGGTAAAAAGACAAACGTCCAGCTTTTGCTGCCACAGCAAAGGTGCCAGCGGGGAAAAGTAATGCTGGTTCTCACTGCCTCCTGGAACCTGTTCAAATGCCCCAGACAATTTGGCCCTCTCTGCTTTCCTGCGGACTCCATCCTCAAAAGCACCTGTTTTCGCTTTCGGCAGCCTCCGGAGCAAAAAAGACAAACGTCCAGCTTTTGCTGCCACAGCAAAGGTGCCAGCGGGGAAAAGTAATGCTGGTTCTCACTGCCTCCTGGAACCCTTTCAAATGCCCCAGACAATTTGGCCCTCTCTGCTTTCCTGCGGACTCCATCCTCAAAAGCACCTGTTTTTGCTTTCGGCAGCCTCCGGAGCAAAAAAGACAAACGTCCAGCTTTTGCTGCCACAGCAAAGGTGCCAGCGGGGAAAAGTAATGCTGGTTCTCACTGCCTCCTGGAACCCTTTCAAATACCACAGACAATTTGGCCCTCTCTGCTTTCCTGCGGACTCCATCCTCAAAAGCACCTGTTTTCGCTTTCGGCAGCCTCCGGAGCAAAAAAGACAAACGTCCAGCTTTTGCTGCCACAGCAAAGGTGCCAGCGGGGAAAAGTAATGCTGGTTCTCACTGCCTCCTGGAACCCTTTCAAATGCCACAGACAATTTGGCCCTCTCTGCTTTCCTGCGGACTCCATCCTCAAAAGCACCTGTTTTCGCTTTCGGCAGCCTCCGGAGCAAAAAAGACAAACGTCCAGCTTTTGCTGCCACAGCAAAGGTGCCAGCGGGGAAAAGTAATGCTGGTTCTCACTGCCTCCTGGAACGTCTTCAAATGCCCCAGACAATTTGGCCCTCTCTGCTTTCCTGCGGACTCCATCCTCAAAAGCACCTGTTTTCGCTTTCGGCAACCTCCGGAGCAAAAAAGACAAACGTCCAGCTTTTGCTGCCACAGCAAAGGTGCCAGCGGGGAAAAGTAATGCTGGTTCTCACTGCCTCCTGGAACCCTTTCAAATGCCACAGACAATTTGGCCCTCTCTGCTTTCCTGCGGACTCCATCCTCAAAAGCACCTGTTTTCGCTTTCGGCAGCCTCCGGAGCAAAAAAGACAAACGTCCAGCTTTTGCTGCCACAGCAAAGGTGCCAGCGGGGAAAAGTAATGCTGGTTCTCACTGCCTCCTGGAACCCTTTCAAATGCCACAGACAATTTGGCCCTCTCTGCTTTCCTGCGGACTCCATCCTCAAAAGCAGCTGTTTTCGCTTTCGGCAGCCTCCGGAGCAAAAAAGACAAACGTCCAGCTTTTGCTGCCACAGCAAAGGTGCCAGCGGGGAAAAGTAATGCTGGTTCTCACTGCCTCCTGGAACCTCTTCAAATGCCCCAGACAATTTGGCCCTCTCTGCTTTCCTGCGGACTCTATCCTCAAAAGCGCCTTTTTTCACTTTCGGCGCCCTCCGGTGGTAAAAAGACAAACGTCCAGCTTTTGCTGCCACAGCAAAGGTGCCAGCGGGGAAAAGTAATGCTGGTTCTCACTGCCTCCTGGAACTCTTTCAAATGCCACAGACAATTTGGCCCTCTCTGCTTTCCTGCGGACTCCATCCTCAAAAGCACCTGTTTTCGCTTTCGGCAGCCTCCGGAGCAAAAAAGACAAACGTCCAGCTTTTGCTGCCACAGCAAAGGTGCCAGCGGGGAAAAGTAATGCTGGTTCTCACTGCCTCCTGGAACCCTTTCAAATGCCACAGACAATTTGGCCCTCTCTGCTTTCCTGCGGACTCCATCCTCAAAAGCACCTGTTTTCGCTTTCGGCAGCCTCCGGAGCAAAAAAGACAAACGTCCAGCTTTTGCTGCCACAGCAAAGGTGCCAGCGGGGAAAAGTAATGCTGGTTCTCACTGCCTCCTGGAACCCTTTCAAATGCCACAGACAATTTGGCCCTCTCTGCTTTCCTGCGGACTCCATCCTCAAAAGCACCTGTTTTCGCTTTCGGCAGCCTCCGGAGCAAAAAAGACAAACGTCCAGCTTTTGCTGCCACAGCAAAGGTGCCAGCGGGGAAAAGTAATGCTCGTTCTCACTGCCTCCTGGAACCTCTTCAAATGCCCCTGACAATTTGGCCCTCTCTGCTTTCCTGCGGACTCTATCCTCAAAAGCGCCTTTTTTCACTTTCGGCGCCCTCCGGTGGTAAAAAGACAAACGTCCAGCTTTTGCTGCCACAGCAAAGGTGCCAGCGGGGAAAAGTAATGCTGGTTCTCACTGCCTCCTGGAACCTGTTCAAATGTCCCAGACAATTTGGCCCTCTCTGCTTTCCTGCGGACTCCATCCTCAAAAGCACCTGTTTTCGCTTTCGGCAGCCTCCGGAGCAAAAAAGACAAACGTCCAGCTTTTGCTGCCACAGCAAAGGTGCCAGCGGGGAAAAGTAATGCTGGTTCTCACTGCCTCCTGGAACCCTTTCAAATGCCACAGACAATTTGGCCCTCTCTGCTTTCCTGCGGACTCCATCCTCAAAAGCAGCTGTTTTCGCTTTCGGCAGCCTCCGGAGCAAAAAAGACAAACGTCCAGCTTTTGCTGCCACAGCAAAGGTGCCAGCGGGGAAAAGTAATGCTGGTTCTCACTGCCTCCTGGAACCCTTTCAAATGCCACAGACAATTTGGCCCTCTCTGCTTTCCTGCGGACTCCATCCTCAAAAGCACCTGTTTTTGCTTTCGGCAGCCTCCGGAGCAAAAAAGACAAACGTCCAGCTTTTGCTGCCACAGCAAAGGTGCCAGCGGGGAAAAGTAATGCTGGTTCTCACTGCCTCCTGGAACGTCTTCAAATGCCCCAGACAATTTGGCCCTCTCTGCTTTCCTGCGGACTCCATCCTCAAAAGCACCTGTTTTCGCTTTCGGCAGCCTCCGGAGCAAAAAAGACAAACGTCCAGCTTTTGCTGCCACAGCAAAGGTGCCAGCGGGGAAAAGTAATGCTGGTTCTCACTGCCTCCTGGAACCCTTTCAAATGCCCCAGACAATTTGGCCCTCTCTGCTTTCCTGCGGACTCCATCCTCAAAAGCACCTGTTTTCGCTTTCGGCAGCCTCCGGAGCAAAAAAGACAAACGTCCAGCTTTTGCTGCCACAGCAAAGGTGCCAGCGGGGAAAAGTAATGCTGGTTCTCACTGCCTCCTGGAACCCTTTCAAATGCCACAGACAATTTGGCCCTCTCTGCTTTCCTGCGGACTCCATCCTCAAAAGCAGCTGTTTTCGCTTTCGGCAGCCTCCGGAGCAAAAAAGACAAACGTCCAGCTTTTGCTGCCACAGCAAAGGTGCCAGCGGGGAAAAGTAATGCTGGTTCTCACTGCCTCCTGGAACCTCTTCAAATGCCCCAGACAATTTGGCCCTCTCTGCTTTCCTGCGGACTCTATCCTCAAAAGCGCCTTTTTTCACTTTCGGCGCCCTCCGGTGGTAAAAAGACAAACGTCCAGCTTTTGCTGCCACAGCAAAGGTGCCAGCGGGGAAAAGTAATGCTGGTTCTCACTGCCTCCTGGAACTCTTTCAAATGCCACAGACAATTTGGCCCTCTCTGCTTTCCTGCGGACTCCATCCTCAAAAGCACCTGTTTTCGCTTTCGGCAGCCTCCGGAGCAAAAAAGACAAACGTCCAGCTTTTGCTGCCACAGCAAAGGTGCCAGCGGGGAAAAGTAATGCTGGTTCTCACTGCCTCCTGGAACCCTTTCAAATGCCACAGACAATTTGGCCCTCTCTGCTTTCCTGCGGACTCCATCCTCAAAAGCACCTGTTTTCGCTTTCGGCAGCCTCCGGAGCAAAAAAGACAAACGTCCAGCTTTTGCTGCCACAGCAAAGGTGCCAGCGGGGAAAAGTAATGCTGGTTCTCACTGCCTCCTGGAACCCTTTCAAATGCCACAGACAATTTGGCCCTCTCTGCTTTCCTGCGGACTCCATCCTCAAAAGCACCTGTTTTCGCTTTCGGCAGCCTCCGGAGCAAAAAAGACAAACGTCCAGCTTTTGCTGCCACAGCAAAGGTGCCAGCGGGGAAAAGTAATGCTCGTTCTCACTGCCTCCTGGAACCTCTTCAAATGCCCCTGACAATTTGGCCCTCTCTGCTTTCCTGCGGACTCTATCCTCAAAAGCGCCTTTTTTCACTTTCGGCGCCCTCCGGTGGTAAAAAGACAAACGTCCAGCTTTTGCTGCCACAGCAAAGGTGCCAGCGGGGAAAAGTAATGCTGGTTCTCACTGCCTCCTGGAACCTGTTCAAATGTCCCAGACAATTTGGCCCTCTCTGCTTTCCTGCGGACTCCATCCTCAAAAGCACCTGTTTTCGCTTTCGGCAGCCTCCGGAGCAAAAAAGACAAACGTCCAGCTTTTGCTGCCACAGCAAAGGTGCCAGCGGGGAAAAGTAATGCTGGTTCTCACTGCCTCCTGGAACCCTTTCAAATGCCACAGACAATTTGGCCCTCTCTGCTTTCCTGCGGACTCCATCCTCAAAAGCAGCTGTTTTCGCTTTCGGCAGCCTCCGGAGCAAAAAAGACAAACGTCCAGCTTTTGCTGCCACAGCAAAGGTGCCAGCGGGGAAAAGTAATGCTGGTTCTCACTGCCTCCTGGAACCCTTTCAAATGCCACAGACAATTTGGCCCTCTCTGCTTTCCTGCGGACTCCATCCTCAAAAGCACCTGTTTTTGCTTTCGGCAGCCTCCGGAGCAAAAAAGACAAACGTCCAGCTTTTGCTGCCACAGCAAAGGTGCCAGCGGGGAAAAGTAATGCTGGTTCTCACTGCCTCCTGGAACGTCTTCAAATGCCCCAGACAATTTGGCCCTCTCTGCTTTCCTGCGGACTCCATCCTCAAAAGCACCTGTTTTCGCTTTCGGCAGCCTCCGGAGCAAAAAAGACAAACGTCCAGCTTTTGCTGCCACAGCAAAGGTGCCAGCGGGGAAAAGTAATGCTGGTTCTCACTGCCTCCTGGAACCCTTTCAAATGCCCCAGACAATTTGGCCCTCTCTGCTTTCCTGCGGACTCCATCCTCAAAAGCACCTGTTTTCGCTTTCGGCAGCCTCCGGAGCAAAAAAGACAAACGTCCAGCTTTTGCTGCCACAGCAAAGGTGCCAGCGGGGAAAAGTAATGCTGGTTCTCACTGCCTCCTGGAACCCTTTCAAATGCCACAGACAATTTGGCCCTCTCTGCTTTCCTGCGGACTCCATCCTCAAAAGCACCTGTTTTCGCTTTCGGCAGCCTCCGGAGCAAAAAAGACAAACGTCCAGCTTTTGCTGCCACAGCAAAGGTGCCAGCGGGGAAAAGTAATGCTCGTTCTCACTGCCTCCTGGAACCTCTTCAAATGCCCCTGACAATTTGGCCCTCTCTGCTTTCCTGCGGACTCTATCCTCAAAAGCGCCTTTTTTCACTTTCGGCGCCCTCCGGTGGTAAAAAGACAAACGTCCAGCTTTTGCTGCCACAGCAAAGGTGCCAGCGGGGAAAAGTAATGCTGGTTCTCACTGCCTCCTGGAACCTGTTCAAATGCCCCAGACAATTTGGCCCTCTCTGCTTTCCTGCGGACTCCATCCTCAAAAGCACCTGTTTTCGCTTTCGGCAGCCTCCGGAGCAAAAAAGACAAACGTCCAGCTTTTGCTGCCACAGCAAAGGTGCCAGCGGGGAAAAGTAATGCTGGTTCTCACTGCCTCCTGGAACCTGTTCAAATGCCCCAGACAATTTGGCCCTCTCTGCTTTCCTGCGGACTCCATCCTCAAAAGCACCTGTTTTCGCTTTCGGCAGCCTCCGGAGCAAAAAAGACAAACGTCCAGCTTTTGCTGCCACAGCAAAGGTGCCAGCGGGGAAAAGTAATGCTGGTTCTCACTGCCTCCTGGAACCCTTTCAAATGCCACAGACAATTTGGCCCTCTCTGCTTTCCTGCGGACTCCATCCTCAAAAGCACCTGTTTTTGCTTTCGGCAGCCTCTGGAGCAAAAAAGACAAACGTCCAGCTTTTGCTGCCACAGCAAAGGTGCCAGCGGGGAAAAGTAATGCTGGTTCTCACTGCCTCCTGGAACGTCTTCAAATGCCCCAGACAATTTGGCCCTCTCTGCTTTCCTGCGGACTCCATCCTCAAAAGCACCTGTTTTCGCTTTCGGCAGCCTCCGGAGCAAAAAAGACAAACGTCCAGCTTTTGCTGCCACAGCAAAGGTGCCAGCGGGGAAAAGTAATGCTGGTTCTCACTGCCTCCTGGAACCCTTTCAAATGCCACAGACAATTTGGCCCTCTCTGCTTTCCTGCGGACTCCATCCTCAAAAGCACCTGTTTTCGCTTTCGGCAGCCTCCGGAGCAAAAAAAGACAAACGTCCAGCTTTTGCTGCCACAGCAAAGGTGCCAGCGGGGAAAAGTAATGCTGGTTCTCACTGCCTCCTGGAACCCTTTCAAATGCCACAGACAATTTGGCCCTCTCTGCTTTCCTGCGGACTCCATCCTCAAAAGCACCTGTTTTCGCTTTCGGCAGCCTCCGGAGCAAAAAAGACAAACGTCCAGCTTTTGCTGCCACAGCAAAGGTGCCAGCGGGGAAAAGTAATGCTGGTTCTCACTGCCTCCTGGAACGTCTTCAAATGCCCCAGACAATTTGGCCCTCTCTGCTTTCCTGCTGACACCTTGCTGTGGCGGCAAAAGCTGGACCTGTTTTCGCTTTCGGCAGCCTCCGGAGCAAAAAGACAACGTCCAGCTTTTGCTGCCACAGCAAAGGTGCCCAGCGGGAAAGCAGAGAGGGCCAAATTGTCTGGGGCATTTGAAGACGTTCCAGGAGGCAGTGAGAACCAGCATTACTTTTCCCCGCTGGCACCTTTGCTGTGGCAGCAAAAGCTGGACGTTTGTCTTTTTTGCTCCGGAGGCTGCCGAAAGCGAAAACAGGTGCTTTTGAGGATGGAGTCCGCAGGAAAGCAGAGAGGGCCAAATTGTCTGTGGCATTTGAAAGGGTTCCAGGAGGCAGTGAGAACCAGCATTACTTTTCCCCGCTGGCACCTTTGCTGTGGCAGCAAAAGCTGGACGTTTGTCTTTTTTGCTCCGGAGGCTGCCGAAAGCGAAAACAGGTGCTTTTGAGGATGGAGTCCGCAGGAAAGCAGAGAGGGCCAAATTGTCTGTGGGCATTTGAAAGGGTTCCAGGAGGCAGTGAGAACCAGCATTACTTTTCCCCGCTGGCACCTTTGCTGTGGCAGCAAAAGCTGGACGTTTGTCTTTTTTGCTCCGGAGGCTGCCGAAAGCGAAAACAGGTGCTTTTGAGGATGGAGTCCGCAGGAAAGCAGAGAGGGCCAAATTGTCTGGGGCATTTGAAGACGTTCCAGGAGGCAGTGAGAACCAGCATTACTTTTCCCCGCTGGCACCTTTGCTGTGGCAGCAAAAGCTGGACGTTTGTCTTTTTTGCTCCAGAGGCTGCCGAAAGCAAAAACAGGTGCTTTTGAGGATGGAGTCCGCAGGAAAGCAGAGAGGGCCAAATTGTCTGTGGCATTTGAAAGGGTTCCAGGAGGCAGTGAGAACCAGCATTACTTTTCCCCGCTGGCACCTTTGCTGTGGCAGCAAAAGCTGGACGTTTGTCTTTTTGCTCCGGAGGCTGCCGAAAGCGAAAACAGGTGCTTTTGAGGATGGAGTCCGCAGGAAAGCAGAGAGGGCCAAATTGTCTGGGCATTTGAACAGGTTCCAGGAGGCAGTGAGAACCAGCATTACTTTTCCCCGCTGGCACCTTTGCTGTGGCAGCAAAAGCTGGACGTTTGTCTTTTTTGCTCCGGAGGCTGCCGAAAGCGAAAACAGGTGCTTTTGAGGATGGAGTCCGCAGGAAAGCAGAGAGGGCCAAATTGTCTGGGGCATTTGAACAGGTTCCAGGAGGCAGTGAGAACCAGCATTACTTTTCCCCGCTGGCACCTTTGCTGTGGCAGCAAAAGCTGGACGTTTGTCTTTTTACCACCGGAGGGCGCCGAAAGTGAAAAAAGGCGCTTTTGAGGATAGAGTCCGCAGGAAAGCAGAGAGGGCCAAATTGTCAGGGGCATTTGAAGAGGTTCCAGGAGGCAGTGAGAACGAGCATTACTTTTCCCCGCTGGCACCTTTGCTGTGGCAGCAAAAGCTGGACGTTTGTCTTTTTTGCTCCGGAGGCTGCCGAAAGCGAAAACAGGTGCTTTTGAGGATGGAGTCCGCAGGAAGCAGAGAGGGCCAAATTGTCTGTGGCATTTGAAAGGGTTCCAGGAGGCAGTGAGAACCAGCATTACTTTTCCCCGCTGGCACCTTTGCTGTGGCAGCAAAAGCTGGACGTTTGTCTTTTTTGCTCCGGAGGCTGCCGAAAGCGAAAACAGGTGCTTTTGAGGATGGAGTCCGCAGGAAAGCAGAGAGGGCCAAATTGTCTGGGGCATTTGAAAGGGTTCCAGGAGGCAGTGAGAACCAGCATTACTTTTCCCCGCTGGCACCTTTGCTGTGGCAGCAAAAGCTGGACGTTTGTCTTTTTTGCTCCGGAGGCTGCCGAAAGCGAAAACAGGTGCTTTTGAGGATGGAGTCCGCAGGAAAGCAGAGAGGGCCAAATTGTCTGGGGCATTTGAAGACGTTCCAGGAGGCAGTGAGAACCAGCATTACTTTTCCCCGCTGGCACCTTTGCTGTGGCAGCAAAAGCTGGACGTTTGTCTTTTTTGCTCCGGAGGCTGCCGAAAGCAAAAACAGGTGCTTTTGAGGATGGAGTCCGCAGGAAAGCAGAGAGGGCCAAATTGTCTGTGGCATTTGAAAGGGTTCCAGGAGGCAGTGAGAACCAGCATTACTTTTCCCCGCTGGCACCTTTGCTGTGGCAGCAAAAGCTGGACGTTTGTCTTTTTTGCTCCGGAGGCTGCCGAAAGCGAAAACAGCTGCTTTTGAGGATGGAGTCCGCAGGAAAGCAGAGAGGGCCAAATTGTCTGTGGCATTTGAAAGGGTTCCAGGAGGCAGTGAGAACCAGCATTACTTTTCCCCGCTGGCACCTTTGCTGTGGCAGCAAAAGCTGGACGTTTGTCTTTTTTGCTCCGGAGGCTGCCGAAAGCGAAAACAGGTGCTTTTGAGGATGGAGTCCGCAGGAAAGCAGAGAGGGCCAAATTGTCTGGGACATTTGAACAGGTTCCAGGAGGCAGTGAGAACCAGCATTACTTTTCCCCGCTGGCACCTTTGCTGTGGCAGCAAAAGCTGGACGTTTGTCTTTTTACCACCGGAGGGCGCCGAAAGTGAAAAAAGGCGCTTTTGAGGATAGAGTCCGCAGGAAAGCAGAGAGGGCCAAATTGTCAGGGGCATTTGAAGAGGTTCCAGGAGGCAGTGAGAACGAGCATTACTTTTCCCCGCTGGCACCTTTGCTGTGGCAGCAAAAGCTGGACGTTTGTCTTTTTGCTCCGGAGGCTGCCGAAAGCGAAAACAGGTGCTTTTGAGGATGGAGTCCGCAGGAAAGCAGAGAGGGCCAAATTGTCTGTGGCATTTGAAAGGGTTCCAGGAGGCAGTGAGAACCAGCATTACTTTTCCCCGCTGGCACCTTTGCTGTGGCAGCAAAAGCTGGACGTTTGTCTTTTTTGCTCCGGAGGCTGCCGAAAGCGAAAACAGGTGCTTTTGAGGATGGAGTCCGCAGGAAAGCAGAGAGGGCCAAATTGTCTGTGGCATTTGAAAGGGTTCCAGGAGGCAGTGAGAACCAGCATTACTTTTCCCCGCTGGCACCTTTGCTGTGGCAGCAAAAGCTGGACGTTTGTCTTTTTTGCTCCGGAGGCTGCCGAAAGCGAAAACAGGTGCTTTTGAGGATGGAGTCCGCAGGAAAGCAGAGAGGGCCAAATTGTCTGTGGCATTTGAAAGAGTTCCAGGAGGCAGTGAGAACCAGCATTACTTTTCCCCGCTGGCACCTTTGCTGTGGCAGCAAAAGCTGGACGTTTGTCTTTTTACCACCGGAGGGCGCCGAAAGTGAAAAAGGCGCTTTTGAGGATAGAGTCCGCAGGAAAGCAGAGAGGGCCAAATTGTCTGGGGCATTTGAAGAGGTTCCAGGAGGCAGTGAGAACCAGCATTACTTTTCCCCGCTGGCACCTTTGCTGTGGCAGCAAAAGCTGGACGTTTGTCTTTTTTGCTCCGGAGGCTGCCGAAAGCGAAAACAGCTGCTTTTGAGGATGGAGTCCGCAGAAAGCAGAGAGGGCCAAATTGTCTGTGGCATTTGAAAGGGTTCCAGGAGGCAGTGAGAACCAGCATTACTTTTCCCCGCTGGCACCTTTGCTGTGGCAGCAAAAGCTGGACGTTTGTCTTTTTTGCTCCGGAGGCTGCCGAAAGCGAAAACAGGTGCTTTTGAGGATGGAGTCCGCAGGAAAGCAGAGAGGGCCAAATTGTCTGGGGCATTTGAAAGGGTTCCAGGAGGCAGTGAGAACCAGCATTACTTTTCCCCGCTGGCACCTTTGCTGTGGCAGCAAAAGCTGGACGTTTGTCTTTTTTGCTCCGGAGGCTGCCGAAAGCGAAAACAGGTGCTTTTGAGGATGGAGTCCGCAGGAAAGCAGAGAGGGCCAAATTGTCTGGGGCATTTGAAGACGTTCCAGGAGGCAGTGAGAACCAGCATTACTTTTCCCCGCTGGCACCTTTGCTGTGGCAGCAAAAGCTGGACGTTTGTCTTTTTTGCTCCGGAGGCTGCCGAAAGCAAAAACAGGTGCTTTTGAGGATGGAGTCCGCAGGAAAGCAGAGAGGGCCAAATTGTCTGTGGCATTTGAAAGGGTTCCAGGAGGCAGTGAGAACCAGCATTACTTTTCCCCGCTGGCACCTTTGCTGTGGCAGCAAAAGCTGGACGTTTGTCTTTTTTGCTCCGGAGGCTGCCGAAAGCGAAAACAGCTGCTTTTGAGGATGGAGTCCGCAGGAAAGCAGAGAGGGCCAAATTGTCTGTGGCATTTGAAAGGGTTCCAGGAGGCAGTGAGAACCAGCATTACTTTTCCCCGCTGGCACCTTTGCTGTGGCAGCAAAAGCTGGACGTTTGTCTTTTTTGCTCCGGAGGCTGCCGAAAGCGAAAACAGGTGCTTTTGAGGATGGAGTCCGCAGGAAAGCAGAGAGGGCCAAATTGTCTGGGACATTTGAACAGGTTCCAGGAGGCAGTGAGAACCAGCATTACTTTTCCCCGCTGGCACCTTTGCTGTGGCAGCAAAAGCTGGACGTTTGTCTTTTTACCACCGGAGGGCGCCGAAAGTGAAAAAAGGCGCTTTTGAGGATAGAGTCCGCAGGAAAGCAGAGAGGGCCAAATTGTCAGGGGCATTTGAAGAGGTTCCAGGAGGCAGTGAGAACGAGCATTACTTTTCCCCGCTGGCACCTTTGCTGTGGCAGCAAAAGCTGGACGTTTGTCTTTTTTGCTCCGGAGGCTGCCGAAAGCGAAAACAGGTGCTTTTGAGGATGGAGTCCGCAGGAAAGCAGAGAGGGCCAAATTGTCTGTGGCATTTGAAAGGGTTCCAGGAGGCAGTGAGAACCAGCATTACTTTTCCCCGCTGGCACCTTTGCTGTGGCAGCAAAAGCTGGACGTTTGTCTTTTTTGCTCCGGAGGCTGCCGAAAGCGAAAACAGGTGCTTTTGAGGATGGAGTCCGCAGGAAAGCAGAGAGGGCCAAATTGTCTGTGGCATTTGAAAGGGTTCCAGGAGGCAGTGAGAACCAGCATTACTTTTCCCCGCTGGCACCTTTGCTGTGGCAGCAAAAAGCTGGACGTTTGTCTTTTTTGCTCCGGAGGCTGCCGAAAGCGAAAACAGGTGCTTTTGAGGATGGAGTCCGCAGGAAAGCAGAGAGGGCCAAATTGTCTGTGGCATTTGAAAGAGTTCCAGAGGCAGTGAGAACCAGCATTACTTTTCCCCGCTGGCACCTTTGCTGTGGCAGCAAAAGCTGGACGTTTGTCTTTTTACCACCGGAGGGCGCCGAAAGTGAAAAAAGGCGCTTTTGAGGATAGAGTCCGCAGGAAAGCAGAGAGGGCCAAATTGTCTGGGGCATTTGAAGAGGTTCCAGGAGGCAGTGAGAACCAGCATTACTTTTCCCCGCTGGCACCTTTGCTGTGGCAGCAAAAGCTGGACGTTTGTCTTTTTTGCTCCGGAGGCTGCCGAAAGCGAAAACAGCTGCTTTTGAGGATGGAGTCCGCAGGAAAGCAGAGAGGGGCCAAATTGTCTGTGGCATTTGAAAGGGTTCCAGGAGGCAGTGAGAACCAGCATTACTTTTCCCCGCTGGCACCTTTGCTGTGGCAGCAAAAGCTGGACGTTTGTCTTTTTTGCTCCGGAGGCTGCCGAAAGCGAAAACAGGTGCTTTTGAGGATGGAGTCCGCAGGAAAGCAGAGAGGGCCAAATTGTCTGTGGCATTTGAAAGGGTTCCAGGAGGCAGTGAGAACCAGCATTACTTTTCCCCGCTGGCACCTTTGCTGTGGCAGCAAAAGCTGGACGTTTGTCTTTTTTGCTCCGGAGGTTGCCGAAAGCGAAAACAGGTGCTTTTGAGGATGGAGTCCGCAGGAAAGCAGAGAGGGCCAAATTGTCTGGGGCATTTGAAGACGTTCCAGGAGGCAGTGAGAACCAGCATTACTTTTCCCCGCTGGCACCTTTGCTGTGGCAGCAAAAGCTGGACGTTTGTCTTTTTTGCTCCGGAGGCTGCCGAAAGCGAAAACAGGTGCTTTTGAGGATTGGAGTCCGCAGGAAAGCAGAGAGGGCCAAATTGTCTGTGGCATTTGAAAGGGTTCCAGGAGGCAGTGAGAACCAGCATTACTTTTCCCCGCTGGCACCTTTGCTGTGGCAGCAAAAGCTGGACGTTTGTCTTTTTTGCTCCGGAGGCTGCCGAAAGCGAAAACAGGTGCTTTTGAGGATGGAGTCCGCAGGAAAGCAGAGAGGGCCAAATTGTCTGTGGTATTTGAAAGGGTTCCAGGAGGCAGTGAGAACCAGCATTACTTTTCCCCGCTGGCACCTTTGCTGTGGCAGCAAAAGCTGGACGTTTGTCTTTTTTGCTCCGGAGGCTGCCGAAAGCAAAAACAGGTGCTTTTGAGGATGGAGTCCGCAGGAAAGCAGAGAGGGCCAAATTGTCTGGGGCATTTGAAAGGGTTCCAGGAGGCAGTGAGAACCAGCATTACTTTTCCCCGCTGGCACCTTTGCTGTGGCAGCAAAAGCTGGACGTTTGTCTTTTTTGCTCCGGAGGCTGCCGAAAGCGAAAACAGGTGCTTTTGAGGATGGAGTCCGCAGGAAAGCAGAGAGGGCCAAATTGTCTGGGGCATTTGAACAGGTTCCAGGAGGCAGTGAGAACCAGCATTACTTTTCCCCGCTGGCACCTTTGCTGTGGCAGCAAAAGCTGGACGTTTGTCTTTTTACCACCGGAAGGGCGCCGAAAGTGAAAAAAGGCGCTTTTGAGGATAGAGTCCGCAGGAAAGCAGAGAGGGCCAAATTGTCAGGGGCATTTGAAGAGGTTCCAGGAGGCAGTGAGAACGAGCATTACTTTTCCCCGCTGGCACCTTTGCTGTGGCAGCAAAAGCTGGACGTTTGTCTTTTTTGCTCCGGAGGCTGCCGAAAGCGAAAACAGGTGCTTTTGAGGATGGAGTCCGCAGGAAAGCAGAGAGGGCCAAATTGTCTGTGGCATTTGAAAGGGTTCCAGGAGGCAGTGAGAACCAGCATTACTTTTCCCCGCTGGCACCTTTGCTGTGGCAGCAAAAGCTGGACGTTTGTCTTTTTGCTCCGGAGGCTGCCGAAAGCGAAAACAGGTGCTTTTGAGGATGGAGTCCGCAGGAAAGCAGAGAGGGCCAAATTGTCTGTGGCATTTGAAAGGGTTCCAGGAGGCAGTGAGAACCAGCATTACTTTTCCCCGCTGGCACCTTTGCTGTGGCAGCAAAAGCTGGACGTTTGTCTTTTTTGCTCCGGAGGCTGCCGAAAGCGAAAACAGGTGCTTTTGAGGATGGAGTCCGCAGGAAAGCAGAGAGGGCCAAATTGTCTGTGGCATTTGAAAGGGTTCCAGGAGGCAGTGAGAACCAGCATTACTTTTCCCCGCTGGCACCTTTGCTGTGGCAGCAAAAGCTGGACGTTTGTCTTTTTACCACCGGAGGGCGCCGAAAGTGAAAAAAGGCGCTTTTGAGGATAGAGTCCGCAGGAAAGCAGAGAGGGCCAAATTGTCTGGGGCATTTGAAGAGGTTCCAGGAGGCAGTGAGAACCAGCATTACTTTTCCCCGCTGGCACCTTTGCTGTGGCAGCAAAAAGCTGGACGTTTGTCTTTTTTGCTCCGGAGGCTGCCGAAAGCGAAAACAGCTGCTTTTTGAGGATGGAGTCCGCAGGAAAGCAGAGAGGGCCAAATTGTCTGTGGCATTTGAAAGGGTTCCAGGAGGCAGTGAGAACCAGCATTACTTTTCCCCGCTGGCACCTTTGCTGTGGCAGCAAAAGCTGGACGTTTGTCTTTTTTGCTCCGGAGGCTGCCGAAAGCGAAAACAGGTGCTTTTGAGGATGGAGTCCGCAGGAAAGCAGAGAGGGCCAAATTGTCTGGGGCATTTGAAGACGTTCCAGGAGGCAGTGAGAACCAGCATTACTTTTCCCCGCTGGCACCTTTGCTGTGGCAGCAAAAGCTGGACGTTTGTCTTTTTTGCTCCGGAGGCTGCCGAAAGCGAAAACAGGTGCTTTTGAGGATGGAGTCCGCAGGAAAGCAGAGAGGGCCAAATTGTCTGTGGCATTTGAAAGGGTTCCAGGAGGCAGTGAGAACCAGCATTACTTTTCCCCGCTGGCACCTTTGCTGTGGCAGCAAAAGCTGGACGTTTGTCTTTTTTGCTCCGGAGGCTGCCGAAAGCGAAAACAGGTGCTTTTGAGGATGGAGTCCGCAGGAAAGCAGAGAGGGCCAAATTGTCTGTGGCATTTGAAAGGGTTCCAGGAGGCAGTGAGAACCAGCATTACTTTTCCCCGCTGGCACCTTTGCTGTGGCAGCAAAAGCTGGACGTTTGTCTTTTTTGCTCCGGAGGCTGCCGAAAGCGAAAACAGGTGCTTTTGAGGATGGAGTCCGCAGGAAAGCAGAGAGGGCCAAATTGTCTGGGGCATTTGAAGACGTTCCAGGAGGCAGTGAGAACCAGCATTACTTTTCCCCGCTGGCACCTTTGCTGTGGCAGCAAAAGCTGGACGTTTGTCTTTTTTGCTCCGGAGGCTGCCGAAAGCAAAAACAGGTGCTTTTGAGGATGGAGTCCGCAGGAAAGCAGAGAGGGCCAAATTGTCTGTGGCATTTGAAAGGGTTCCAGGAGGCAGTGAGAACCAGCATTACTTTTCCCCGCTGGCACCTTTGCTGTGGCAGCAAAAGCTGGACGTTTGTCTTTTTTGCTCCGGAGGCTGCCGAAAGCGAAAACAGGTGCTTTTGAGGATGGAGTCCGCAGGAAAGCAGAGAGGGCCAAATTGTCTGGGGCATTTGAACAGGTTCCAGGAGGCAGTGAGAACCAGCATTACTTTTCCCCGCTGGCACCTTTGCTGTGGCAGCAAAAGCTGGACGTTTGTCTTTTTTGCTCCGGAGGCTGCCGAAAGCGAAAACAGGTGCTTTTGAGGATGGAGTCCGCAGGAAAGCAGAGAGGGCCAAATTGTCTGGGGCATTTGAAAGGGTTCCAGGAGGCAGTGAGAACCAGCATTACTTTTCCCCGCTGGCACCTTTGCTGTGGCAGCAAAAGCTGGACGTTTGTCTTTTTACCACCGGAGGGCGCCGAAAGTGAAAAAAGGCGCTTTTGAGGATAGAGTCCGCAGGAAAGCAGAGAGGGCCAAATTGTCAGGGGCATTTGAAGAGGTTCCAGGAGGCAGTGAGAACGAGCATTACTTTTCCCCGCTGGCACCTTTGCTGTGGCAGCAAAAGCTGGACGTTTGTCTTTTTTGCTCCGGAGGCTGCCGAAAGCGAAAACAGGTGCTTTTGAGGATGGAGTCCGCAGGAAAGCAGAGAGGGCCAAATTGTCTGTGGCATTTGAAAGGGTTCCAGGAGGCAGTGAGAACCAGCATTACTTTTCCCCGCTGGCACCTTTGCTGTGGCAGCAAAAGCTGGACGTTTGTCTTTTTTGCTCCGGAGGCTGCCGAAAGCGAAAACAGGTGCTTTTGAGGATGGAGTCCGCAGGAAAGCAGAGAGGGCCAAATTGTCTGTGGCATTTGAAAGGGTTCCAGGAGGCAGTGAGAACCAGCATTACTTTTCCCCGCTGGCACCTTTGCTGTGGCAGCAAAGCTGGACGTTTGTCTTTTTTGCTCCGGAGGCTGCCGAAAGCGAAAACAGGTGCTTTTGAGGATGGAGTCCGCAGGAAAGCAGAGAGGGCCAAATTGTCTGGGGCATTTGAAGACGTTCCAGGAGGCAGTGAGAACCAGCATTACTTTTCCCCGCTGGCACCTTTGCTGTGGCAGCAAAAGCTGGACGTTTGTCTTTTTTGCTCCGGAGGCTGCCGAAAGCGAAAACAGGTGCTTTTGAGGATGGAGTCCGCAGGAAAGCAGAGAGGGCCAAATTGTCTGGGGCATTTGAAAGGGTTCCAGGAGGCAGTGAGAACCAGCATTACTTTTCCCCGCTGGCACCTTTGCTGTGGCAGCAAAAGCTGGACGTTTGTCTTTTTTGCTCCATACTTATTCGTCTCGTGCTGCCGAAAGCGAAAACAGGTGCTTTTTGAGGATGGAGTCCGCAGGAAAGCAGAGAGGGCCAAATTGTCTGGGGCATTTGAAAGGGTTCCAGGAGGCAGTGAGAACCAGCATTACTTTTCCCGCTGGCACCTTTGCTGTGGCAGCAAAAGCTGGACGTTTTGTCTTTTTTGCTCCATACTCGTGCTGCAGAAGCGAAAACAGGTGCTTTTGAGGATGGAGTCCGCAGGAAAGCAGAGAGGCCAAATTGTCTGGGGCATTTGAAAGGTTCCAGGAGCAGTGAGAACCCACATTACTTTTCCCGCTGGCACCTTTGCTGTGGCAGCAAAAGCTGGACGTTTGTCCTTTTTTGCTCC
>NW_028127613.1:0-46471 GCF_965231255.1 Vanellus vanellus
AGTGAGGACCAGCATCACTTTTCCCCGCTGGGCACCTTTGCTGTGGCAGCAAAAGCTGGACGTTTGTATTTTTTGCTCCAAACAGCGCCGAAAGTGAAAAAAGGTGCTTTTGAGGCTAGGATGCGCAGGAAAGCAGAGAGGGCCAAATTGTGTGGGGCATTTGAAGGGGTTCCAGGAGGCAGTGAGGACCAGCATCACTTTTCCCCGCTGGCACCTTTGCTGTGGCAGCAAAAGCTGGACGTTTGTCTTTTTTGCTCCAAACAGCGCCGAAAGTGAAAAATGTGCTTTTGAGGCTAGAGTCGGCAGGAAAGCAGAGAGGGCCAAATTGTATGGGGCACTTGAAGGGGTTCCAGGAGGCAGTGAGGACCAGCATCACTTTTCCCCGCTGGCACCTTTGCTGTGGCAGCAAAAGCTGGACGTTTGTCTTTTTTGCTCCAAACAGCGACGAAAGTGAAAAAAGGTGCTTTTGAGGATAGAGTGGGCAGGAAAGCAGAGAAGGCCAAATTGTGTGGGGCATTTGAAGGGGTTCCAGGAGGCAGTGAGGACCAGCATCACTTTTCCCCGCTGGCACCTTTGCTGTGGCAGCAAAAGCTGGACGTTTGTCTTTTTTGCTCCGGAGGGCGCCGAATGTGAAAAAAGGTGCTTTTGAGGATAGAGTGGGCAGGAAAGCAGAGAGGGCCAAATTGTGTGGGGCATTTGAAGGGGTTCCAGGAGGCAGTGAGGACCAGCATCACTTTTCCCCACTGGCACCTTTGCTGTGGCAGCAAAAGCTGGACGTTTGTCTTTTTTGCTCCAAACAGCGCCGAAAGTGAAAAAAGGTGCTTTTGAGGCTAGAATGCGCAGGAAAGCAGAGAGGGCCAAATTGTGTGGGGCACTTGAAGGGGTTCCAGGAGGCAGTGAGGACCAGCATCACTTTTCCCCGCTGGCACCTTTGCTGTGGCAGCAAAAGCTGGACGTTTGTCTTTTTTGCTCCAAACAGCGCCGAAAGTGAAAAAAGGTTCTTTTGAGGATAGAGTGGGCAGGAAAGCAGAGAGGGCCAAATTGTGTGGGGCATTTGAAGGGGTTCCAGGAGGCAGTGAGGACCAGCATCACTTTTCCCCGCTGGCACCTTTGCTGTGGCAGCAAAAGCTGGACGTTTGTCTTTTTTGCTCCGGAGGGCGCCAAAAGTGAAAAAAGGTGCTTTTGAGGATAGAGTGGGCAGGAAAGCAGAGAGGGCCAAATTGTGTGGGGCATTTGAAGGGGTTCCAGGAGACAGTGAGGACCAGCATCACTTTTCCCCACTGGCACCTTTGCTGTGGCAGCAAAAGCTGGACGTTTGTCTTTTTTGCTCCAAACAGCGCCGAAAGTGAAAAAAGGTGCTTTTGAGGATAGAGTCGGCAGGAAAGCAGAGAGATCCAAATTGTGTGGGGCATTTGAAGGGGTTCCAGGAGGCAGTGAGGACCAGCATCACTTTTCCCCGCTGGCACCTTTGCTGTGGCAGCAAAAGCTGGACGTTTGTATTTTTTGCTCCAAACAGCGCCGAAAGTGAAAAAAGGTGTTTTGAGGATAGAGTGGGCAGGAAAGCAGAGAGGGCCAAATTGTGTGGGGCATTTGAAGGGGTTCCAGGAGGCAGTGAGGACCAGCATCACTTTTCCCCGCTGGCACCTTTGCTGTTGCAGCAAAAGCTGGACGTTTGTCTTTTTTGCTCCAAACAGCGCCGAAAGTGAAAAAAGGTGCTTTTGAGGCTAGAATGCGCAGGAAAGCAGAGAGGGCCAAATTGTGTGGGGCATTTGAAGGGGTTCCAGGAGGCAGTGAGGACCAGCATCACTTTTCCCCGCTGGCACCTTTGCTGTGGCAGCAAAAGCTGGACGTTTGTCTTTTTTGCTCCAAACAGCGCCGAAAGTGAAAAATGTGCTTTTGAGGCTAGAGTGGGCAGGAAAGCAGAGAGGGCCAAATTGTGTGGGGCATTTGAAGGGGTTCCAGGAGGCAGTGAGGACCAGCATCACTTTTCCCCGCTGGCACCTTTGCTGTGGCAGCAAAAGCTGGACGTTTGTCTTTTTTGCTCCAAACAGCGCCGAAAGTGAAAAAAGGTGCTTTTGAGGATAGAGTGCGCAGGAAAGCAGAGAGGGCCAAATTGTGTGGGGCACTTGAAGGGGTTCCAGGAGGCAGTGAGGACCAGCATCACTTTTCCCCGCTGGCACCTTTGCTGTGGCAGCAAAAGCTGGACGTTTGTCTTTTTTGCTCCGGAGGGCGCCAAAAGTGAAAAAAGGTGCTTTTGAGGATAGAGTGGGCAGGAAAGCAGAGAGGGCGAAATTGTGTGGGGCATTTGAAGGGGTTCCAGGAGGCAGTGAGGACCAGCATCACTTTTCCCCACTGGCACCTTTGCTGTGGCAGCAAAAGCTGGACGTTTGTCTTTTTTGCTCCAAACAGCGCCGAAAGTGAAAAAAGGTGCTTTTGAGGCTAGAGTGCGCAGGAAAGCAGAGAGGGCCAAATTGTGTGGGGCATTTGAAGGGGTTCCAGGAGGCAGTGAGGACCAGCATGACTTTTCCCCGCTGGCACCTTTGCTGTGGCAGAAAAAGCTGGACGTTTGTCTTTTTTGCTCCAAACAGCGCCGAAAGTGAAAATAGGTGCTTTTGAGGATAGAGTGGGCAGGAAAGCAGAGAGGGCCAAATTGTGTGGGGCATTTGAAGGGGTTCCAGGAGGCAGTGAGGACCAGCATCACTTTTCCCCGCTGGCACCTTTGCTGTGGCAGCAAAAGCTGGACGTTTGTCTTTTTTGCTCCAAACAGCGCAAAAGTGAAAAAAGGTGCTTTTGAGGCTAGATTGCGCAGGAAAGCAGAGAGGGCCAAATTGTGTGGGGCATTTGAAGGGGTTCCAGGAGGCAGTGAGGACCAGCATCACTTTTCCCCGCTGGCACCTTTGCTGTGGCAGCAAAAGCTGGACGTTTGTCTTTTTTGCTCCAAACAGCGACGAAAGTGAAAAAAGGTGCTTTTGAGGATAGAGTGGGCAGGAAAGCAGAGAAGGCCAAATTGTGTGGGGCATTTGAAGGGGTTCCAGGAGGCAGTGAGGACCAGCATCACTTTTCCCCGCTGGCACCTTTGCTGTGGCAGCAAAAGCTGGACGTTTGTCTTTTTTGCTCCGGAGGGCGCCGAATGTGAAAAAAGGTGCTTTTGAGGATAGAGTGGGCAGGAAAGCAGAGAGGGCCAAATTGTGTGGGGCATTTGAAGGGGTTCCAGGAGGCAGTGAGGACCAGCATCACTTTTCCCCACTGGCACCTTTGCTGTGGCAGCAAAAGCTGGACGTTTGTCTTTTTTGCTCCAAACAGCGCCGAAAGTGAAAAAAGGTGCTTTTGAGGCTAGAATGCGCAGGAAAGCAGAGAGGGCCAAATTGTGTGGGGCACTTGAAGGGGTTCCAGGAGGCAGTGAGGACCAGCATCACTTTTCCCCGCTGGCACCTTTGCTGTGGCAGCAAAAGCTGGACGTTTGTCTTTTTTGCTCCAAACAGCGCCGAAAGTGAAAAAAGGTTCTTTTGAGGATAGAGTGGGCAGGAAAGCAGAGAGGGCCAAATTGTGTGGGGCATTTGAAGGGGTTCCAGGAGGCAGTGAGGACCAGCATCACTTTTCCCCGCTGGCACCTTTGCTGTGGCAGCAAAAGCTGGACGTTTGTCTTTTTTGCTCCGGAGGGCGCCAAAAGTGAAAAAAGGTGCTTTTGAGGATAGAGTGGGCAGGAAAGCAGAGAGGGCCAAATTGTGTGGGGCATTTGAAGGGGTTCCAGGAGACAGTGAGGACCAGCATCACTTTTCCCCACTGGCACCTTTGCTGTGGCAGCAAAAGCTGGACGTTTGTCTTTTTTGCTCCAAACAGCGCCGAAAGTGAAAAAAGGTGCTTTTGAGGATAGAGTGGGCAGGAAAGCAGAGAGGGCCAAATTGTGTGGGGCATTTGAAGGGGTTCCAGGAGGCAGTGAGGACCAGCATCACTTTTCCCCGCTGGCACCTTTGCTGTGGCAGCAAAAGCTGGACGTTTGTATTTTTTGCTCCAAACAGCGCCGAAAGTGAAAAAAGGTGTTTTGAGGATAGAGTGGGCAGGAAAGCAGAGAGGGCCAAATTGTGTGGGGCATTTGAAGGGGTTCCAGGAGGCAGTGAGGACCAGCATCACTTTTCCCCGCTGGCACCTTTGCTGTTGCAGCAAAAGCTGGACGTTTGTCTTTTTTGCTCCAAACAGCGCCGAAAGTGAAAAAAGGTGCTTTTGAGGCTAGAATGCGCAGGAAAGCAGAGAGGGCCAAATTGTGTGGGGCATTTGAAGGGGTTCCAGGAGGCAGTGAGGACCAGCATCACTTTTCCCCGCTGGCACCTTTGCTGTGGCAGCAAAAGCTGGACGTTTGTCTTTTTTGCTCCAAACAGCGCCGAAAGTGAAAAATGTGCTTTTGAGGCTAGAGTGGGCAGGAAAGCAGAGAGGGCCAAATTGTGTGGGGCATTTGAAGGGGTTCCAGGAGGCAGTGAGGACCAGCATCACTTTTCCCCGCTGGCACCTTTGCTGTGGCAGCAAAAGCTGGACGTTTGTCTTTTTTGCTCCAAACAGCGCCGAAAGTGAAAAAAGGTGCTTTTGAGGCTAGAATGCGCAGGAAAGCAGAGAGGGCCAAATTGTGTGGGGCACTTGAAGGGGTTCCAGGAGGCAGTGAGGACCAGCATCACTTTTCCCCGCTGGCACCTTTGCTGTGGCAGCAAAAGCTGGACGTTTGTCTTTTTTGCTCCAAACAGCGACGAAAGTGAAAAAAGGTGCTTTTGAGGATAGAGTGGGCAGGAAAGCAGAGAAGGCCAAATTGTGTGGGGCATTTGAAGGGGTTCCAGGAGGCAGTGAGGACCAGCATCACTTTCCCCGCTGGCACCTTTGCTGTGGCAGCAAAAGCTGGACGTTTGTCTTTTTTGCTCCGGAGGGCGCCAAAAGTGAAAAAAGGTGCTTTTGAGGATAGAGTGGGCAGGAAAGCAGAGAGGGCGAAATTGTGTGGGGCATTTGAAGGGGTTCCAGGAGGCAGTGAGGACCAGCATCACTTTTCCCCACTGGCACCTTTGCTGTGGCAGCAAAAGCTGGACGTTTGTCTTTTTTGCTCCAAACAGCGCCGAAAGTGAAAAAAGGTGCTTTTGAGGCTAGAGTGCGCAGGAAAGCAGAGAGGGCCAAATTGTGTGGGGCATTTGAAGGGGTTCCAGGAGGCAGTGAGGACCAGCATGACTTTTCCCCGCTGGCACCTTTGCTGTGGCAGAAAAAGCTGGACGTTTGTCTTTTTTGCTCCAAACAGCGCCGAAAGTGAAAATAGGTGCTTTTGAGGATAGAGTGGGCAGGAAAGCAGAGAGGGCCAAATTGTGTGGGGCATTTGAAGGGGTTCCAGGAGGCAGTGAGGACCAGCATCACTTTTCCCCGCTGGCACCTTTGCTGTGGCAGCAAAAGCTGGACGTTTGTCTTTTTTGCTCCAAACAGCGCAAAAGTGAAAAAAGGTGCTTTTGAGGCTAGATTGCGCAGGAAAGCAGAGAGGGCCAAATTGTGTGGGGCATTTGAAGGGGTTCCAGGAGGCAGTGAGGACCAGCATGACTTTTCCCCGCTGGCACCTTTGCTGTGGCAGCAAAAAGCTGGACGTTTGTCTTTTTTGCTCCAAACAGCGACGAAAATGAAAAAAGGTGCTTTTGAGGATAGAGTGGGCAGGAAAGCAGAGAGGGCCAGATTGTGTGGGGCATTTGAAGGGGTTCCAGGAGGCAGTGAGGACCAGCATCACTTTTCCCCACTGGCACATTTGCTGTGGCAGCAAAAGCTGGACGTTTGTCTTTTTTTGCTCCAAACAGCGCCGAAAGTGAAAAAAGGTGCTTTTGAGGCTAGGGTGCGCAGGAAAGCAGAGAGGGCCAAATTGTGTGGGGCATTTGAAGGGGTTCCAGGAGGCAGTGAGGACCAGCATGACTTTTCCCCGCTGGCACCTTTGCTGTGGCAGAAAAAGCTGGACGTTTGTCTTTTTTGCTCCAAACAGCGCCGAAAGTGAAAAAAGGTGCTTTTGAGGATAGAGTGGGCAGGAAAGCAGAGAGGGCCAAATTGTGTGGGGCATTTGAAGGGGTTCCAGGAGACAGTGAGGACCAGCATCACTTTTCCCCGCTGGCACCTTTGCTGTGGCAGCAAAAGCTGGACGTTTGTCTTTTTTGCTCCAAACAGCGCCGAAAGTGAAAAAAGGTGCTTTTGAGGATAGAATGGGCAGGAAAGCAGAGAGGTCCAAATTGTGTGGGGCATTTGAAGGGGTTCCAGGAGGCAGTGAGGACCAGCATCACTTTTCCCCGCTGGCACCTTTGCTGTGGCAGCAAAAGCTGGACGTTTGTATTTTTTGCTCCAAACAGCGCCGAAAGTGAAAAAAGGTGCTTTTGAGGCTAGAATGCGCAGGAAAGCAGAGAGGGCCAAATTGTGTGGGGCATTTGAAGGGGTTCCAGGAGGCAGTGAGGACCAGCATCACTTTTCCCCGCTGGCACCTTTGCTGTGGCAGCAAAAGCTGGACGTTTGTCTTTTTTGCTCCAAACAGCGCCGAAAGTGAAAAATGTGCTTTTGAGGCTAGAGTCGGCAGGAAAGCAGAGAGGGCCAAATTGTGTGGGGCATTTGAAGGGGTTCCAGGAGGCAGTGAGGACCAGCATCACTTTTCCCCGCTGGCACCTTTGCTGTGGCAGCAAAAGCTGGACGTTTGTCTTTTTTGCTCCAAACAGCGCCGAAAGTGAAAAAAGGTGCTTTTGAGGCTAGAATGCGCAGGAAAGCAGAGAGGGCCAAATTGTATGGGGCACTTGAAGGGGTTCCAGGAGGCAGTGAGGACCAGCATCACTTTTCCCCGCTGGCACCTTTGCTGTGGCAGCAAAAGCTGGACGTTTGTCTTTTTTGCTCCAAACAGCGACGAAAGTGAAAAAAGGTGCTTTTGAGGATAGAGTGGGCAGGAAAGCAGAGAAGGCCAAATTGTGTGGGGCATTTGAAGGGGTTCCAGGAGGCAGTGAGGACCAGCATCACTTTTCCCCGCTGGCACCTTTGCTGTGGCAGCAAAAGCTGGACGTTTGTCTTTTTTGCTCCGGAGGGCGCCGAATGTGAAAAAAGGTGCTTTTGAGGATAGAGTGGGCAGGAAAGCAGAGAGGGCCAAATTGTGTGGGGCATTTGAAGGGGTTCCAGGAGGCAGTGAGGACCAGCATCACTTTTCCCCGCTGGCACCTTTGCTGTGGCAGCAAAAGCTGGACGTTTGTATTTTTTGCTCCAAACAGCGCCGAAAGTGAAAAACGGGGTTTTGAGGATAGAGTGGGCAGGAAAGCAGAGAGGGCCAAATTGTGTGGGGCATTTGAAGGGGTTCCAGGAGGCAGTGAGGACCAGCATCACTTTTCCCCGCTGGCACCTTTGCTGTGGCAGCAAAAGCTGGACGTTTGTCTTTTTTGGTCCAAACAGCGCCGAAAGTGAAAAAAGGTGCTTTTGAGGTTAGAATGCGCAGGAAAGCAGAGAGGGCCAAATTGTGTGGGGCATTTGAAGGGGTTCCAGGAGGCAGTGAGGACCAGCATCACTTTTCCCCGCTGGCACCTTTGCTGTGGCAGCAAAAGCTGGACGTTTGTCTTTTTTGCTCCAAACAGCGCCGAAAGTGAAAAAAGGTGCTTTTGAGGCTAGAGTGCGCAGGAAAGCAGAGAGGGCCAAATTGTGTGGGGCATTTGAAGGGGTTCCAGGAGGCAGTGAGGACCAGCATCACTTTTCCCCGCTGGCACCTTTGCTGTGGCAGCAAAAGCTGGACGTTTGTCTTTTTTGCTCCGGAGGGCGCCAAAAGTGAAAAAAGGTGCTTTTGAGGCTCGAGTCGGCAGGAAAGCAGAGAGGGCCAAATTGTGTGGGGCATTTGAAGGGGTTCCAGGAGGCAGTGAGGACCAGCATCACTTTTCCCCGCTGGCACCTTTGCTGTGGCAGCAAAAGCTGGACGTTTGTCTTTTTTGGTCCAAACAGCGCCTAAAGTGAAAAAAGGTGCTTTTGAGGTTAGAATGCGCAGGAAAGCAGAGAGGGCAAAATTGTGTGGGGCATTTGAAGGGGTTCCAGGAGGCAGTGAGGACCAGCATCACTTTTCCCCGCTGGCACCTTTGCTGTGGCAGCAAAAGCTGGACGTTTGTCTTTTTTGCTCCGGAGGGCGCCAAAAGTGAAAAAAGGTGCTTTTGAGGCTAGAGTCGGCAGGAAAGCAGAGAGGGCCAAATTGTGTGGGGCATTTGAAGGGGTTCCAGGAGGCAGTGAGGACCAGCATCACTTTTCCCCGCTGGCACCTTTGCTGTGGCAGCAAAAGCTGGACGTTTGTCTTTTTTGCTCCAAACAGCGCCGAAAGTGAAAAAAGGTGCTTTTGAGGATAGAGTCGGCAGGAAAGCAGAGAGGTCCAAATTGTGTGGGGCATTTGAAGGGGTTCCAGGAGGCAGTGAGGACCAGCATCACTTTTCCCCACTGGCACCTTTGCTGTGGCAGCAAAAGCTGGACGTTTGTCTTTTTTGCTCCGGAGGGCGCCAAAAGTGAAAAAAGGTGCTTTTGAGGATAGAGTCGGCAGGAAAGCAGAGAGGGCCAAATTGTGTGGGGCATTTGAAGGGGTTCCAGGAGGCAGTGAGGACCAGCATCACTTTTCCCCGCTGGCACCTTTGCTGTGGCAGCAAAAGCTGGACGTTTGTCTTTTTTGCTCCAAACAGCGCCGAAAGTGAAAAAAGGTGCTTTTGAGGCTAGAGTGGGCAGGAAAGCAGAGAGGGCCAAATTGTGTGGGGCATTTGAAGGGGTTCCAGGAGGCAGTGAGGACCAGCATCACTTTTCCCCGCTGGCACCTTTGCTGTGGCAGCAAAAGCTGGACGTTTGTCTTTTTTGCTCCAAACAGCGCCGAAAGTGAAAAAAGGTGCTTTTGAGGATAGAGTGGGCAGGAAAGCAGAGAGGGCCAAATTGTGTGGGGCATTTGAAGGGGTTCCAGGAGGCAGTGAGGACCAGCATCACTTTTCCCCGCTGGCACCTTTGCTGTGGCAGCAAAAGCTGGACGTTTGTCTTTTTTGCTCCAAACAGCGCCGAAAGTGAAAAAATGTGCTTTTGAGGCTCGAGTCGGCAGGAAAGCAGAGAGGGCCAAATTGTGTGGGGCATTTGAAGGGGTTCCAGGAGGCAGTGAGGACCAGCATGACTTTTCCCCGCTGGCACCTTTGCTGTGGCAGCAAAAGCTGGACGTTTGTCTTTTTTGCTCCAAACAGCGCCGAAAGTGAAAAAAGGTGCTTTTGAGGCTAGAGTCGGCAGGAAAGCAGAGAGGGCCAAATTGTGTGGGGCATTTGAAGGGGTTCCAGGAGGCAGTGAGGACCAGCATCACTTTTCCCCGCTGGCACCTTTGCTGTGGCAGCAAAAGCTGGACGTTTGTATTTTTTGCTCCAAACAGCGCCGAAAGTGAAAAAAGGTGCTTTTGAGGATAGAGTCGGCAGGAAAGCAGAGAGGGCCAAATTGTGTGGGGCATTTGAAGGGGTTCCAGGAGGCAGTGAGGACCAGCATGACTTTTCCCCGCTGGCACCTTTGCTGTGGCAGCAAAAGCTGGACGTTTGTCTTTTTTGCTCCAAACAGCGCCGAAAGTGAAAAAAGGTGCTTTTGAGGCTAGAGTCGGCAGGAAAGCAGAGAGGGCCAAATTGTGTGGGGCATTTGAAGGGGTTCCAGGAGGCAGTGAGGACCAGCATCACTTTTCCCCGCTGGCACCTTTGCTGTGGCAGCAAAAGCTGGACGTTTGTATTTTTTGCTCCAAACAGCGCCGAAAGTGAAAAAAGGTATTTTGAGGATACAGTGGGCAGGAAAGCAGAGAGGGCCAAATTGTGTGGGGCATTTGAAGGGGTTCCAGGAGGCAGTGAGGACCAGCATCACTTTTCCCCGCTGGCACCTTTGCTGTGGCAGCAAAAGCTGGACGTTTGTCTTTTTTGCTCCAAACAGCGACGAAAGTGAAAAAAGGTGCTTTTGAGGATAGAGTCGGCAGGAAAGCAGAGAGGGCCAAATTGTGTGGGGCATTTGAAGGGGTTCCAGGAGGCAGTGAGGACCAGCATCACTTTTCCCCACTGGCACCTTTGCTGTGGCAGCAAAAGCTGGACGTTTGTCTTTTTTGCTCCGGAGGGCGCCAAAAGTGAAAAAAGGTGCTTTTGAGGATAGAGTCGGCAGGAAAGCAGAGAGGGCCAAATTGTGTGGGGCATTTGAAGGGGTTCCAGGAGGCAGTGAGGACCAGCATCACTTTTCCCCGCTGGCACCTTTGCTGTGGCAGCAAAAGCTGGACGTTTGTCTTTTTTGCTCCAAACAGAGCCGAAAGTGAAAAAAGGTGCTTTTGAGGCTAGAGTGGGCAGGAAAGCAGAGAGGGCCAAATTGTGTGGGGCATTTGAAGGGGTTCCAGGAGGCAGTGAGGACCAGCATCACTTTTCCCCGCTGGCACCTTTGCTGTGGCAGCAAAAGCTGGACGTTTGTCTTTTTTGCTCCAAACAGCGCCGAAAGTGAAAAAAGGTGCTTTTGAGGATAGATTGCGCAGGAAAGCAGAGAGGGCCAAATTGTGTGGGGCATTTGAAGGGGTTCCAGGAGGCAGTGAGGACCAGCATCACTTTTCCCCGCTGGCACCTTTGCTGTGGCAGCAAAAGCTGGACGTTTGTCTTTTTTGCTCCAAACAGCGCCGAAAGTGAAAAAAGGTGCTTTTGAGGATAGAGTGGGCAGGAAAGCAGAGAGGGCGAAATTGTGTGGGGCATTTGAAGGGGTTCCAGGAGGCAGTGAGGACCAGCATCACTTTTCCCCGCTGGCACCTTTGCTGTGGCAGCAAAAGCTGGACGTTTGTCTTTTTTGCTCCAAACAGCGCCGAAAGTGAAAAAAGGTGCTTTTGAGGCTCGAGTCGGCAGGAAAGCAGAGAGGGCCAAATTGTGTGGGGCATTTGAAGGGGTTCCAGGAGGCAGTGAGGACCAGCATGACTTTTCCCCGCTGGCACCTTTGCTGTGGCAGCAAAAGCTGGACGTTTGTCTTTTTTGCTCCAAACAGCGCCGAAAGTGAAAAAAGGTGCTTTTGAGGCTAGAGTGCGCAGGAAAGCAGAGAGGGCCAAATTGTGTGGGGCATTTGAAGGGGTTCCAGGAGGCAGTGAGGACCAGCATCACTTTTCCCCGCTGGCACCTTTGCTGTGGCAGCAAAAGCTGGACGTTTGTCTTTTTTGCTCCGGAGGGCGCCAAAAGTGAAAAAAGGTGCTTTTGAGGCTACAGTCGGCAGGAAAGCAGAGAGGGCCAAATTGTGTGGGGCATTTGAAGGGGTTCCAGGAGGCAGTGACGACCAGCATGACTTTTCCCCGCTGGCACCTTTGCTGTGGCAGCAAAAGCTGGACGTTTGTCTTTGTTGCTCCAAACCGCCGAAAGTGAAAAAAGGTGCTTTTGAGGCTAGAGTTGACAGAAAAGCAGAGAAGGCCAAATTGTGTGGGGCATTTGAAGGGGTTCCAGGAGGCAGTGAGGACCAGCATCACTTTTCCCCGCTGGCACCTTTGCTGTGGCAGCAAAAGCTGGACGTTTGTCTTTTTTGCTCCAAACAGCGCCGAAATTGAAAAAAGGTTCTTTTGAGGATAGAGTGGGCAGGAAAGCAGAGAGGGCCAAATTGTGTGGGGCATTTGAAGGGGTTCCAGGAGGCAGTGAGGACCAGCATGACTTTTCCCCGCTGGCACCTTTGCTGTGGCAGCAAAAGCTGGACGTTTGTCTTTTTTGCTCCAAACAGCGCCGAAAGTGAAAAATGTGCTTTTGAGGCTAGAGTCGGCAGGAAAGCAGAGAGGGCCAAATTGTGTGGGGCATTTGAAGGGGTTCCAGGAGGCAGTGAGGACCAGCATCACTTTTCCCCACTGGCACCTTTGCTGTGGCAGCAAAAGCTGGACGTTTGTCTTTTTTGCTCCAAACAGCGCCGAAAGTGAAAAAAGGTGTTTTTGAGGCTAGAATGCGCAGGAAAGCAGAGAGGGCCCAATTGTATGGGGCACTTGAAGGGGTTCCAGGAGGCAGTGAGGACCAGCATGACTTTTCCCCGCTGGCACCTTTGCTGTGGCAGCAAAAGCTGGACGTTTGTCTTTTTTGCTCCGGAGGGCGCCGAAAGTGAAAAAAGGTGCTTTTGAGGATAGAGTCGGCAGGAAAGCAGAGAGGGCCAAATTGTGTGGGGCATTTGAAGGAGTTCCAGGAGGCAGTGAGGACCAGCATCACTTTTCCCCACTGACACCTTTGCTGTGGCAGCAAAAGCTGGACGTTTGTCTTTTTTGCTCCAAACAGCGCCGAAAGTGAAAAAAGGTGCTTTTGAGGCTAGAATGCGCAGGAAAGCAGAGAGGGCCAAATTGTGTGGGGCATTTGAAGGGGTTCCAGGAGGCAGTGAGGACCAGCATCACTTTTCCCTGCTGGCACCTTTGCTGTGGCAGCAAAAGCTGGACGTTTGTCTTTTTTGCTCCAAACAGCGCCGAAAGTGAAAAAAGGTGCTTTTGAGGCTAGAGTGCGCAGGAAAGCAGAGAGGGCCAAATTGTGTGGGGCATTTGAAGGGGTTCCAGGAGGCAGTGAGGACCAGCATCACTTTTCCCCGCTGGCACCTTTGCTGTGGCAGCAAAAGCTGGACGTTTGTCTTTTTTGCTCCGGAGGGCGCCAAAAGTGAAAAAAGGTGCTTTTGAGGCTAGAGTCGGCAGGAAAGCAGAGAGGGCCAAATTGTGTGGGGCATTTGAAGGGGTTCCAGGAGGCAGTGAGGACCAGCATGACTTTTCCCCGCTGGCACCTTTGCTGTGGCAGCAAAAGCTGGACGTTTGTCTTTTTTGCTCCAAACAGAGCCGAAAGTGAAAAAAGGTGATTTTGAGGATAGAGTGGGCAGGAAAGCAGAGAGGGCCAAATTGTGTGGGGCATTTGAAGGGGTTCCAGGAGGCAGTGAGGACCAGCATCACTTTTCCCCGCTGGCACCTTTGCTGTGGCAGCAAAAGCTGGACGTTTGTCTTTTTTGCTCCAAACAGCGCCGAAAGTGAAAAAAGGTGCTTTTGAGGATAGAGTGGGCAGGAAAGCAGAGAGGGCCAAATTGTGTGGGGCATTTGAAGGGGTTCCAGGAGGCAGTGAGGACCAGCATGACTTTTCCCCGCTGGCACCTTTGCTGTGGCAGCAAAAGCTGGACGTTTGTCTTTTTTGCTCCAAACAGCGCCGAAAGTGAAAAAAGGTTCTTTTGAGGATAGAGTGGGCAGGAAAGCAGAGAGGGCCAAATTGTGTGGGGCATTTGAAGGGGTTCCAGGAGGCAGTGAGGACCAGCATCACTTTTCCCCGCTGGCACCTTTGCTGTGGCAGCAAAAGCTGGACGTTTGTCTTTTTTGCTCCAAACAGCGCCGAAAGTGAAAAAAGGTGCTTTTGAGGCTAGAGTCGGCAGGAAAGCAGAGAGGGCCAAATTGTGTGGGGCATTTGAAGGGGTTCCAGGAGGCAGTGAGGACCAGCATGACTTTTCCCCGCTGGCACCTTTGCTGTGGCAGCAAAAGCTGGACGTTTGTCTTTTTTGCTCCAAACAGCGCCGAAAGTGAAAAAAGGTGCTTTTGAGGATAGAGTCGGCAGGAAAGCAGAGAGGTCCAAATTGTGTGGAGCAATTGAAGGGGTTCCAGGAGGCAGTGAGGACCAGCATCACTTTTCCCCGCTGGCACCTTTGCTGTGGCAGCAAAAGCTGGACGTTTGTCTTTTTTGCTCCAAACAGCGCCGAAAGTAAAAAATGTGCTTTTGAGGCTAGAGTCGGCAGGAAAGCAGAGAGGGCCAAATTGTGTGGGGCATTTGAAGGGGTTCCAGGAGGCAGTGAGGACCAGCATCACTTTTCCCCGCTGGCACCTTTGCTGTGGCAGCAAAAGCTGGACGTTTGTCTTTTTTGCTCCAAACAGAGCCGAAAGTGAAAAAAGGTGCTTTTGAGGCTAGAATGCGCAGGAAAGCAGAGAGGGCCAAATTGTATGGGGCACTTGAAGGGGTTCCAGGAGGCAGTGAGGACCAGCATCACTTTTCCCCGCTGGCACCTTTGCTGTGGCAGCAAAAGCTGGACGTTTGTCTTTTTTGCTCCAAACAGCGCCGAAAGTGAAAAAAGTTGCTTTTGAGGCTAGAATGCGCAGGAAAGCAGAGAGGGCCAAATTGTATGGGGCACTTGAAGGGGTTCCAGGAGGCAGTGAGGACCAGCATCACTTTTCCCCGCTGGCACCTTTGCTGTGGCAGCAAAAGCTGGACGTTTGTCTTTTTTGCTCCAAACAGCGCCGAAAGTGAAAAAAGGTGCTTTTGAGGCTAGAATGCGCAGGAAAGCAGAGAGGGCCAAATTGTATGGGGCACTTGAAGGGGTTCCAGGAGGCAGTGAGGACCAGCATTACTTTTCCCCGCTGGCACCTTTGCTGTGGCAGCAAAAGCTGGACGTTTGTCTTTTTTGCTCCAAACAGCGACGAAAGTGAAAAAAGGTGCTTTTGAGGATAGAGTGCGCAGGAAAGCAGAGAGGGCCAGATTGTGTGGGGCATTTGAAGGGGTTCCAGGAGGCAGTGAGGACCAGCATCACTTTTCCCCGCTGGCACCTTTGCTGTGGCAGCAAAAGCTGGACGTTTGTCTTTTTTGCTCCAAACAGCGCCGAAAGTGAAAAAAGGTGCTTTTGAGGCTAGAATGCGCAGGAAAGCAGAGAGGGCCAAATTGTGTGGGGCATTTGAAGGGGTTCCAGGAGGCAGTGAGGACCAGCATCACTTTTCCCCGCTGGCACCTTTGCTGTGGCAGCAAAAGCTGGACGTTTGTCTTTTTTGCTCCGGAGGGCGCCAAAAGTGAAAAAAGGTGCTTTTGAGGATAGAGTGGGCAGGAAAGCAGAGAGGGCCAAATTGTGTGGGGCATTTGAAGGGGTTCCAGGAGACAGTGAGGACCAGCATCACTTTTCCCCACTGGCACCTTTGCTGTGGCAGCAAAAGCTGGACGTTTGTCTTTTTTGCTCCAAACAGCGCCGAAAGTGAAAAAAGGTGCTTTTGAGGATAGAGTCGGCAGGAAAGCAGAGAGGTCCAAATTGTGTGGGGCATTTGAAGGGGTTCCAGGAGGCAGTGAGGACCAGCATCACTTTTCCCCGCTGGCACCTTTGCTGTGGCAGCAAAAGCTGGACGTTTGTCTTTTTTGCTCCAAACAGCGCCGAAAGTGAAAAAAGGTGCTTTTGAGGATAGAGTGGGCAGGAAAGCAGAGAGGGCCAAATTGTGTGGGGCATTTGAAGGGGTTCCAGGAGGCAGTGAGGACCAGCATGACTTTTCCCCGCTGGCACCTTTGCTGTTGCAGCAAAAGCTGGACGTTTGTCTTTTTTGCTCCAAACAGCGCCGAAAGTGAAAAAAGGTGCTTTTGAGGCTAGAGTGGGCAGGAAAGCAGAGAGGGCCAAATTGTGTGGGGCATTTGAAGGGGTTCCAGGAGGCAGTGAGGACCAGCATCACTTTTCCCCGCTGGCACCTTTGCTGTGGCAGCAAAAGCTGGACGTTTGTCTTTTTTGCTCCAAACAGCGCCGAAAGTGAAAAATGTGCTTTTGAGGCTAGAGTGGGCAGGAAAGCAGAGAGGGCCAAATTGTGTGGGGCATTTGAAGGGGTTCCAGGAGGCAGTGAGGACCAGCATCACTTTTTCCCGCTGGCACCTTTGCTGTGGCAGCAAAAGCTGGACGTTTGTCTTTTTTGCTCCAAACAGCGCCGAAAGTGAAAAAAGGTGCTTTTGAGGCTAGAATGCGCAGGAAAGCAGAGAGGGCCAAATTGTGTGGGGCACTTGAAGGGGTTCCAGGAGGCAGTGAGGACCAGCATCACTTTTCCCCGCTGGCACCTTTGCTGTGGCAGCAAAAGCTGGACGTTTGTCTTTTTTGCTCCAAACAGCGACGAAAGTGAAAAAAGGTGCTTTTGAGGATAGAGTGGGCAGGAAAGCAGAGAAGGCCAAATTGTGTGGGGCATTTGAAGGGGTTCCAGGAGGCAGTGAGGACCAGCATCACTTTTCCCCGCTGGCACCTTTGCTGTGGCAGAAAAGCTGGACGTTTGTCTTTTTTGCTCCAAACAGCGCCGAAAGTGAAAATAGGTGCTTTTGAGGATAGAGTGGGCAGGAAAGCAGAGAGGGCCAAATTGTGTGGGGCATTTGAAGGGGTTCCAGGAGGCAGTGAGGACCAGCATCACTTTTCCCCGCTGGCACCTTTGCTGTGGCAGCAAAAGCTGGACGTTTGTCTTTTTTGCTCCAAACAGCGCAAAAGTGAAAAAAGGTGCTTTTGAGGCTAGATTGCGCAGGAAAGCAGAGAGGGCCAAATTGTGTGGGGCATTTGAAGGGGTTCCAGGAGGCAGTGAGGACCAGCATCACTTTTCCCCGCTGGCACCTTTGCTGTGGCAGCAAAAGCTGGACGTTTGTCTTTTTTGGTCCAAACAGCGACGAAAATGAAAAAAGGTGCTTTTGAGGATAGAGTGGGCAGGAAAGCAGAGAGGGCCAGATTGTGTGGGGCATTTGAAGGGGTTCCAGGAGGCAGTGAGGACCAGCATCACTTTTCCCCACTGGCACATTTGCTGTGGCAGCAAAAGCTGGACGTTTGTCTTTTTTTGCTCCAAACAGCGCCGAAAGTGAAAAAAGGTGCTTTTGAGGCTAGAGTGCGCAGGAAAGCAGAGAGGGCCAAATTGTGTGGGGCATTTGAAGGGGTTCCAGGAGGCAGTGAGGACCAGCATGACTTTTCCCCGCTGGCACCTTTGCTGTGGCAGAAAAAGCTGGACGTTTGTCTTTTTTTGCTCCAAACAGCGCCGAAAGTGAAAAAAGGTGCTTTTGAGGATAGAGTGGGCAGGAAAGCAGAGAGGGCCAAATTGTGTGGGGCATTTGAAGGGGTTCCAGGAGACAGTGAGGACCAGCATCACTTTTCCCCGCTGGCACCTTTGCTGTGGCAGCAAAAGCTGGACGTTTGTCTTTTTTGCTCCAAACAGCGCCGAAAGTGAAAAAAGGTGCTTTTGAGGATAGAATGGGCAGGAAAGCAGAGAGGTCCAAATTGTGTGGGGCATTTGAAGGGGTTCCAGGAGGCAGTGAGGACCAGCATCACTTTTCCCCGCTGGCACCTTTGCTGTGGCAGCAAAAGCTGGACGTTTGTATTTTTTGCTCCAAACAGCGCCGAAAGTGAAAAAAGGTGCTTTTGAGGCTAGAATGCGCAGGAAAGCAGAGAGGGCCAAATTGTGTGGGGCATTTGAAGGGGTTCCAGGAGGCAGTGAGGACCAGCATCACTTTTCCCCGCTGGCACCTTTGCTGTGGCAGCAAAAGCTGGACGTTTGTCTTTTTTGCTCCAAACAGCGCCGAAAGTGAAAAATGTGCTTTTGAGGCTAGAGTCGGCAGGAAAGCAGAGAGGGCCAAATTGTGTGGGGCATTTGAAGGGGTTCCAGGAGGCAGTGAGGACCAGCATCACTTTTCCCCGCTGGCACCTTTGCTGTGGCAGCAAAAGCTGGACGTTTGTCTTTTTTGCTCCAAACAGCGCCGAAAGTGAAAAAAGGTGCTTTTGAGGCTAGAATGCGCAGGAAAGCAGAGAGGGCCAAATTGTATGGGGCACTTGAAGGGGTTCCAGGAGGCAGTGAGGACCAGCATCACTTTTCCCCGCTGGCACCTTTGCTGTGGCAGCAAAAGCTGGACGTTTGTCTTTTTGCTCCAAACAGCGACGAAAGTGAAAAAAGGTGCTTTTGAGGATAGAGTGGGCAGGAAAGCAGAGAAGGCCAAATTGTGTGGGGCATTTGAAGGGGTTCCAGGAGGCAGTGAGGACCAGCATGACTTTTCCCCGCTGGCACCTTTGCTGTGGCAGCAAAAGCTGGACGTTTGTCTTTTTTGCTCCGGAGGGCGCCGAATGTGAAAAAAGGTGCTTTTGAGGATATAGTGGGCAGGAAAGCAGAGAGGGCCAAATTGTGTGGGGCATTTGAAGGGGTTCCAGGAGGCAGTGAGGACCAGCATCACTTTTCCCCGCTGGCACCTTTGCTGTGGCAGCAAAAGCTGGACGTTTGTATTTTTTGCTCCAAACAGCGCCGAAAGTGAAAAACGGGGTTTTGAGGATAGAGTGGGCAGGAAAGCAGAGAGGGCCAAATTGTGTGGGGCATTTGAAGGGGTTCCAGGAGGCAGTGAGGACCAGCATCACTTTTCCCCGCTGGCACCTTTGCTGTGGCAGCAAAAGCTGGACGTTTGTCTTTTTTGCTCCAAACAGCGCCGAAAGTGAAAAAAGGTGCTTTTGAGGTTAGAATGCGCAGGAAAGCAGAGAGGGCCAAATTGTGTGGGGCATTTGAAGGGGTTCCAGGAGGCAGTGAGGACCAGCATCACTTTTCCCCGCTGGCACCTTTGCTGTGGCAGCAAAAGCTGGACGTTTGTCTTTTTTGCTCCAAACAGCGCCGAAAGTGAAAAAAGGTGCTTTTGAGGCTAGAGTGCGCAGGAAAGCAGAGAGGGCCAAATTGTGTGGGGCATTTGAAGGGGTTCCAGGAGGCAGTGAGGACCAGCATCACTTTTCCCCGCTGGCACCTTTGCTGTGGCAGCAAAAGCTGGACGTTTGTCTTTTTTGCTCCGGAGGGCGCCAAAAGTGAAAAAAGGTGCTTTTGAGGCTAGAGTCGGCAGGAAAGCAGAGAAGGCCAAATTCCCAAAATGTGTGGGGCATTTGAAGGGGTTCCAGGAGGCAGTGAGGACCAGCATCACTTTTCCCCGCTGGCACCTTTGCTGTGGCAGCAAAAGCTGGACGTTTGTCTTTTTTGGTCCAAACAGCGCCTAAAGTGAAAAAAGGTGCTTTTGAGGTTAGAATGCGCAGGAAAGCAGAGAGGGCAAAATTGTGTGGGGCATTTGAAGGGGTTCCAGGAGGCAGTGAGGACCAGCATCACTTTTCCCCGCTGGCACCTTTGCTGTGGCAGCAAAAGCTGGACGTTTGTCTTTTTGCTCCGGAGGGCGCCAAAAGTGAAAAAAGGTGCTTTTGAGGCTAGAGTCGGCAGGAAAGCAGAGAGGGCCAAATTGTGTGGGGCATTTGAAGGGGTTCCAGGAGGCAGTGAGGACCAGCATCACTTTTCCCCGCTGGCACCTTTGCTGTGGCAGCAAAAGCTGGACGTTTGTCTTTTTTGCTCCAAACAGCGCCGAAAGTGAAAAAAGGTGCTTTTGAGGATAGAGTCGGCAGGAAAGCAGAGAGGTCCAAATTGTGTGGGGCATTTGAAGGGGTTCCAGGAGGCAGTGAGGACCAGCATCACTTTTCCCCACTGGCACCTTTGCTGTGGCAGCAAAAGCTGGACGTTTGTCTTTTTTGCTCCGGAGGGCGCCAAAAGTGAAAAAAGGTGCTTTGGAGGCTAGAGTCGGCAGAAAGCAGAGAGGGCCAAATTGTGTGGGGCATTTGAAGGGGTTCCAGGAGGCAGTGAGGACCAGCATCACTTTTCCCCGCTGGCACCTTTGCTGTGGCAGCAAAAGCTGGACGTTTGTCTTTTTTGCTCCAAACAGCGCCGAAAGTGAAAAAAGGTGCTTTTGAGGCTAGAGTGGGCAGGAAAGCAGAGAGGGCCAAATTGTGTGGGGCATTTGAAGGGGTTCCAGGAGGCAGTGAGGACCAGCATCACTTTTCCCCGCTGGCACCTTTGCTGTGGCAGCAAAAGCTGGACGTTTGTCTTTTTTGCTCCAAACAGCGCCGAAAGTGAAAAAATGTGCTTTTGAGGATAGAGTGGGCAGGAAAGCAGAGAGGGCGAAATTGTGTGGGGCATTTGAAGGGGTTCCAGGAGGCAGTGAGGACCAGCATCACTTTTCCCCGCTGGCACCTTTGCTGTGGCAGCAAAAGCTGGACGTTTGTCTTTTTTGCTCCGGAGGGCGCCAAAAGTGAAAAAAGGTGCTTTTGAGGCTCGAGTCGGCAGGAAAGCAGAGAGGGCCAAATTGTGTGGGGCATTTGAAGGGGTTCCAGGAGGCAGTGAGGACCAGCATGACTTTTCCCCGCTGGCACCTTTGCTGTGGCAGCAAAAGCTGGACGTTTGTCTTTTTTGCTCCAAACAGCGCCGAAAGTGAAAAAAGGTGCTTTTGAGGCTAGAGTCGGCAGGAAAGCAGAGAGGGCCAAATTGTGTGGGGCATTTGAAGGGGTTCCAGGAGGCAGTGAGGACCAGCATCACTTTTCCCCGCTGGCACCTTTGCTGTGGCAGCAAAAGCTGGACGTTTGTCTTTTTTGCTCCAAACAGCGCCGAAAGTGAAAAAAGGTGCTTTTGAGGATAGAGTGGGCAGGAAAGCAGAGAGGTCCAAATTGTGTGGGGCATTTGAAGGGGTTCCAGGAGGCAGTGAGGACCAGCATCACTTTTCCCCGCTGGCACCTTTGCTGTGGCAGCAAAAGCTGGACGTTTGTCTTTTTTGCTCCAAACAGCGCCGAAAGTGAAAAAAGGTATTTTGAGGATACAGTGGGCAGGAAAGCAGAGAGGGCCAAATTGTGTGGGGCATTTGAAGGGGTTCCAGGAGGCAGTGAGGACCAGCATCACTTTTCCCCGCTGGCACCTTTGCTGTGGCAGCAAAGCTGGACGTTTGTCTTTTTTGCTCCAAACAGCGCCGAAAGTGAAAAAAGGTGCTTTTGAGGATAGAGTCGGCAGGAAAGCAGAGAGGGCCAAATTGTGTGGGGCATTTGAAGGGGTTCCAGGAGGCAGTGAGGACCAGCATGACTTTTCCCCGCTGGCACCTTTGCTGTGGCAGCAAAAGCTGGACGTTTGTCTTTTTTGCTCCAAACAGCGCTGAAAGTGAAAAAAGGTGCTTTTGAGGCTAGAGTCGGCAGGAAAGCAGAGAGGGCCAAATTGTTGTGGGGCATTTGAAGGGGTTCCAGGAGGCAGTGAGGACCAGCATCACTTTTCCCCCGCTGGCACCTTTGCTGTGGCAGCAAAAGCTGGACGTTTGTATTTTTTGCTCCAAACAGCGCCGAAAGTGAAAAAAGGTGCTTTTGAGGCTCGAGTCGGCAGGAAAGCAGAGAGGGCCAAATTGTGTGGGGCATTTGAAGGGGTTCCAGGAGGCAGTGAGGACCAGCATCACTTTTCCCCGCTGGCACCTTTGCTGTGGCAGCAAAAGCTGGACGTTTGTCTTTTTTGCTCCAAACAGCGCCGAAAGTGAAAAAAGGTGCTTTTGAGGCTAGAGTCGGCAGGAAAGCAGAGAGGGCCAAATTGTGTGGGGCATTTGAAGGGGTTCCAGGAGGCAGTGAGGACCAGCATCACTTTTCCCCGCTGGCACCTTTGCTGTGGCAGCAAAAGCTGGACGTTTGTATTTTTTGCTCCAAACAGCGCCGAAAGTGAAAAAAAGTATTTTGAGGATACAGTGGGCAGGAAAGCAGAGAGGGCCAAATTGTGTGGGGCATTTGAAGGGGTTCCAGGAGGCAGTGAGGACCAGCATCACTTTTCCCCGCTGGCACCTTTTGCTGTGGCAGCAAAGCTGGACGTTTGTCTTTTTTGCTCCAAACAGCGACGAAAGTGAAAAAAGGTGCTTTTGTGGCTGGAGTCGGCAGGAAAGCAGAGAGGGCCAAATTGTGTGGGGCATTTGAAGGGGTTCCAGGAGGCAGTGAGGACCAGCATCACTTTTCCCCGCTGGCACCTTTGCTGTGGCAGCAAAAGCTGGACGTTTGTCTTTTTTGCTCCGGGAGGGCGCCAAAAGTGAAAAAAGGTGCTTTTGAGGATAGAGTCGGCAGGAAAGCAGAGAGGGCCAAATTGTGTGGGGCATTTGAAGGGGTTCCAGGAGGCAGTGAGGACCAGCATCACTTTTCCCCGCTGGCACCTTTGCTGTGGCAGCAAAAGCTGGACGTTGTCTTTTTTGCTCCAAACAGAGCCGAAAGTGAAAAAAGGTGCTTTTGAGGCTAGAGTGGGCAGGAAAGCAGAGAGGGGCCAAATTGTGTGGGGCATTTGAAGGGGTTCCAGGAGGCAGTGAGGACCAGCATCACTTTTCCCCGCTGGCACCTTTGCTGTGGCAGCAAAAGCTGGACGTTTGTCTTTTTTGCTCCAAACAGCGCCGAAAGTGAAAAAGGTGCTTTTGAGGATAGATTGCGCAGGAAAGCAGAGAGGGCCAAATTGTGTGGGGCATTTGAAGGGGTTCCAGGAGACAGTGAGGACCAGCATCACTTTTCCCCACTGGCACCTTTGCTGTGGCAGCAAAAGCTGGACGTTTGTCTTTTTTGCTCCAAACAGCGCCGAAAGTGAAAAAAGGTGCTTTTGAGGATAGAGTGGGCAGGAAAGCAGAGAGGGCGAAATTGTGTGGGGCATTTGAAGGGGTTCCAGGAGGCAGTGAGGACCAGCATCACTTTTCCCCGCTGGCACCTTTGCTGTGGCAGCAAAAGCTGGACGTTTGTCTTTTTTGCTCCAAACAGCGCCGAAAGTGAAAAAAGGTGCTTTTGAGGCTCGAGTCGGCAGGAAAGCAGAGAGGGCCAAATTGTGTGGGGCATTTGAAGGGGTTCCAGGAGGCAGTGAGGACCAGCATGACTTTTCCCCGCTGGCACCTTTGCTGTGGCAGCAAAAGCTGGACGTTTGTCTTTTTTGCTCCAAACAGCGCCGAAAGTGAAAAAAGGTGCTTTTGAGGCTAGAGTGCGCAGGAAAGCAGAGAGGGCCAAATTGTGTGGGGCATTTGAAGGGGTTCCAGGAGGCAGTGAGGACCAGCATCACTTTTCCCCGCTGGCACCTTTGCTGTGGCAGCAAAAGCTGGACGTTTGTCTTTTTTTGCTCCGGAGGGCGCCAAAAGTGAAAAAAGGTGCTTTTGAGGCTAGAGTCGGCAGGAAAGCAGAGAGGGCCAAATTGTGTGGGGCATTTGAAGGGGTTCCAGGAGGCAGTGACGACCAGCATGACTTTTCCCCGCTGGCACCTTTGCTGTGGCAGCAAAAGCTGGACGTTTGTCTTTGTTGCTCCAAACCGCCGAAAGTGAAAAAAGGTGCTTTTGAGGCTAGAGTTGACAGAAAAGCAGAGAAGGCCAAATTGTGTGGGGCATTTGAAGGGGTTCCAGGAGGCAGTGAGGACCAGCATCACTTTTCCCCGCTGGCACCTTTGCTGTGGCAGCAAAAGCTGGACGTTTGTCTTTTTTGCTCCAAACAGCGCCGAAATTGAAAAAAGGTTCTTTTGAGGATAGAGTGGGCAGGAAAGCAGAGAGGGCCAAATTGTGTGGGCATTTGAAGGGGTTCCAGGAGGCAGTGAGGACCAGCATCACTTTTCCCCGCTGGCACCTTTGCTGTGGCAGCAAAAGCTGGACGTTTGTCTTTTTTGCTCCAAACAGCGCCGAAAGTGAAAAATGTGCTTTTGAGGCTAGAGTCGGCAGGAAAGCAGAGAGGGCCAAATTGTGTGGGGCATTTGAAGGGGTTCCAGGAGGCAGTGAGGACCAGCATCACTTTTCCCCACTGGCACCTTTGCTGTGGCAGCAAAAGCTGGACGTTTGTCTTTTTTGCTCCAAACAGCGCCGAAAGTGAAAAAAGGTGTTTTTGAGGCTAGAATGCGCAGGAAAGCAGAGAGGGCCCAATTGTATGGGGCACTTGAAGGGGTTCCAGGAGGCAGTGAGGACCAGCATGACTTTTCCCCGCTGGCACCTTTGCTGTGGCAGCAAAAGCTGGACGTTTGTCTTTTTTGCTCCGGAGGGCGCCGAAAGTGAAAAAAGGTGCTTTTGAGGATAGAGTCGGCAGGAAAGCAGAGAGGGCCAAATTGTGTGGGGCATTTGAAGGAGTTCCAGGAGGCAGTGAGGACCAGCATCACTTTTCCCCACTGACACCTTTGCTGTGGCAGCAAAAGCTGGACGTTTGTCTTTTTTGCTCCAAACAGCGCCGAAAGTGAAAAATGTGCTTTTGAGGCTAGAGTCGGCAGGAAAGCAGAGAGGGCCAAATTGTGTGGGGCATTTGAAGGGGTTCCAGGAGGCAGTGAGGACCAGCATCACTTTTCCCCACTGGCACCTTTGCTGTGGCAGCAAAAGCTGGACGTTTGTCTTTTTTGCTCCAAACAGCGCCGAAAGTGAAAAAAGGTGTTTTTGAGGCTAGAATGCGCAGGAAAGCAGAGAGGGCCCAATTGTATGGGGCACTTGAAGGGGTTCCAGGAGGCAGTGAGGACCAGCATGACTTTTCCCCGCTGGCACCTTTGCTGTGGCAGCAAAAGCTGGACGTTTGTCTTTTTTGCTCCGGAGGGCGCCGAAAGTGAAAAAAGGTGCTTTTGAGGATAGAGTCGGCAGGAAAGCAGAGAGGGCCAAATTGTGTGGGGCATTTGAAGGAGTTCCAGGAGGCAGTGAGGACCAGCATCACTTTTCCCCACTGACACCTTTGCTGTGGCAGCAAAAGCTGGACGTTTGTCTTTTTTGCTCCAAACAGCGCCGAAAGTGAAAAAAGGTGCTTTTGAGGCTAGAATGCGCAGGAAAGCAGAGAGGGCCAAATTGTGTGGGGCATTTGAAGGGGTTCCAGGAGGCAGTGAGGACCAGCATCACTTTTCCCTGCTGGCACCTTTGCTGTGGCAGCAAAAGCTGGACGTTTGTCTTTTTTTGCTCCAAACAGCGCGAAAGTGAAAAAAGGTGCTTTTGAGGCTAGAGTGCGCAGGAAAGCAGAGAGGGCCAAATTGTGTGGGGCATTTGAAGGGGTTCCAGGAGGCAGTGAGGACCAGCATCACTTTTCACCGCTGGCACCTTTGCTGTGGCAGCAAAAGCTGGACTTTTTTTCTTTTTTGCTCCAAACAGCGCCGAAAGTGAAAAAAGGTGCTTTTGAGGCTAGAGTGCGCAGGAAAGCAGAGAGGGCCAAATTGTGTGGGGCATTTGAAGGGGTTCCAGGAGGCAGTGAGGACCAGCATCACTTTTCCCCGCTGGCACCTTTGCTGTGGCAGCAAAAGCTGGACGTTTGTCTTTTTTGCTCCGGAGGGGGCCAAAAGTGAAAAAAGGTGCTTTTGAGGCTAGAGTCGGCAGGAAAGCAGAGAGGGCCAAATTGTGTGGGGCATTTGAAGGGGTTCCAGGAGGCAGTGAGGACCAGCATGACTTTTCCCCGCTGGCACCTTTGCTGTGGCAGCAAAAGCTGGACGTTTGTCTTTTTTGCTCCAAACAGAGCCGAAAGTGAAAAAAGGTGATTTTGAGGATAGAGTGGGCAGGAAAGCAGAGAGGGCCAAATTGTGTGGGGCATTTGAAGGGGTTCCAGGAGGCAGTGAGGACCAGCATCACTTTTCCCCGCTGGCACCTTTGCTGTGGCAGCAAAAGCTGGACGTTTGTCTTTTTTGCTCCAAACAGCGCCGAAAGTGAAAAAAGGTGCTTTTGAGGATAGAGTGGGCAGGAAAGCAGAGAGGGCCAAATTGTGTGGGGCATTTGAAGGGGTTCCAGGAGGCAGTGAGGACCAGCATGACTTTTCCCCGCTGGGACCTTTGCTGTGGCAGCAAAAGCTGGACGTTTGTCTTTTTTGCTCAAACAGCGCCGAAAGTGAAAAAAGGTTCTTTTGAGGATAGAGTGGGCAGGAAAGCAGAGAGGGCCAAATTGTGTGGGGCATTTGAAGGGGTTCCAGGAGGCAGTGAGGACCAGCATCACTTTTCCCCGCTGGCACCTTTGCTGTGGCAGCAAAAGCTGGACGTTTGTCTTTTTTGCTCCAAACAGCGCCGAAAGTGAAAAAAGGTGCTTTTGAGGATAGAGTCGGCAGGAAAGCAGAGAGGTCCAAATTGTGTGGAGCAATTGAAGGGGTTCCAGGAGGCAGTGAGGACCAGCATCACTTTTCCCCGCTGGCACCTTTGCTGTGGCAGCAAAAGCTGGACGTTTGTCTTTTTTGCTCCAAACAGCGCCGAAAGTAAAAAATGTGCTTTTGAGGCTAGAGTCGGCAGGAAAGCAGAGAGGGCCAAATTGTGTGGGGCATTTGAAGGGGTTCCAGGAGGCAGTGAGGACCAGCATCACTTTTCCCCGCTGGCACCTTTGCTGTGGCAGCAAAAGCTGGACGTTTGTCTTTTTTGCTCCAAACAGAGCCGAAAGTGAAAAAAGGTGCTTTTGAGGCTAGAATGCGCAGGAAAGCAGAGAGGGCCAAATTGTATGGGGCACTTGAAGGGGTTCCAGGAGGCAGTGAGGACCAGCATCACTTTTCCCCGCTGGCACCTTTGCTGTGGCAGCAAAAGCTGGACGTTTGTCTTTTTTGCTCCAAACAGCGCCGAAAGTGAAAAAAGGTGCTTTTGAGGCTAGAATGCGCAGGAAAGCAGAGAGGGCCAAATTGTATGGGGCACTTGAAGGGGTTCCAGGAGGCAGTGAGGACCAGCATCACTTTTCCCCGCTGGCACCTTTGCTGTGGCAGCAAAAGCTGGACGTTTGTCTTTTTTGCTCCAAACAGCGCCGAAAGTGAAAAAAGGTGCTTTTGAGGCTAGAATGCGCAGGAAAGCAGAGAGGGCCAAATTGTATGGGGCACTTGAAGGGGTTCCAGGAGGCAGTGAGGACCAGCATTACTTTTCCCCGCTGGCACCTTTGCTGTGGCAGCAAAAGCTGGACGTTTGTCTTTTTTGCTCCAAACAGCGACGAAAGTGAAAAAAGGTGCTTTTGAGGCTAGAGTGCGCAGGAAAGCAGAGAGGGCCAAATTGTGTGGGGCATTTGAAGGGGTTCCAGGAGGCAGTGAGGACCAGCATGACTTTTCCCCGCTGGCACCTTTGCTGTGGCAGCAAAAGCTGGACGTTTGTCTTTTTTGCTCCAAACAGAGCCGAAAGTGAAAAAAGGTGCTTTTGAGGCTAGAGTGGGCAGGAAAGCAGAGAGGGCCAAATTGTGTGGGGCATTTGAAGGGGTTCCAGGAGGCAGTGAGGACCAGCATCACTTTTCCCCGCTGGCACCTTTGCTGTGGCAGCAAAAGCTGGACGTTTGTCTTTTTTGCTCCAAACAGCGCCGAAAGTGAAAAAAGGTGCTTTTGAGGATAGATTGCGCAGGAAAGCAGAGAGGGCCAAATTGTGTGGGGCATTTGAAGGGGTTCCAGGAGACAGTGAGGACCAGCATCACTTTTCCCCACTGGCACCTTTGCTGTGGCAGCAAAAGCTGGACGTTTGTCTTTTTTGCTCCAAACAGCGCCAAAAGTGAAAAAAGGTGCTTTTGAGGATAGAGTGGGCAGGAAAGCAGAGAGGGCGAAATTGTGTGGGGCATTTGAAGGGGTTCCAGGAGGCAGTGAGGACCAGCATCACTTTTCCCCGCTGGCACCTTTGCTGTGGCAGCAAAAGCTGGACGTTTGTCTTTTTTGCTCCAAACAGCGCCGAAAGTGAAAAAAGGTGCTTTTGAGGCTCGAGTCGGCAGGAAAGCAGAGAGGGCCAAATTGTGTGGGGCATTTGAAGGGGTTCCAGGAGGCAGTGAGGACCAGCATGACTTTTCCCCGCTGGCACCTTTGCTGTGGCAGCAAAAGCTGGACGTTTGTCTTTTTTGCTCCAAACAGCGCCGAAAGTGAAAAAAGGTGCTTTTGAGGCTAGAGTGCGCAGGAAAGCAGAGAGGGCCAAATTGTGTGGGGCATTTGAAGGGGTTCCAGGAGGCAGTGAGGACCAGCATCACTTTTCCCCGCTGGCACCTTTGCTGTGGCAGCAAAAGCTGGACGTTTGTCTTTTTTGCTCCGGAGGGCGCCAAAAGTGAAAAAAGGTGCTTTTGAGGCTAGAGTCGGCAGGAAAGCAGAGAGGGCCAAATTGTGTGGGGCATTTGAAGGGGTTCCAGGAGGCAGTGACGACCAGCATGACTTTTCCCCGCTGGCACCTTTGCTGTGGCAGCAAAAGCTGGACGTTTGTCTTTGTTGCTCCAAACCGCCGAAAGTGAAAAAAGGTGCTTTTGAGGCTAGAGTTGACAGAAAAGCAGAGAAGGCCAAATTGTGTGGGGCATTTGAAGGGGTTCCAGGAGGCAGTGAGGACCAGCATCACTTTTCCCCGCTGGCACCTTTGCTGTGGCAGCAAAAGCTGGACGTTTGTCTTTTTTGCTCCAAACAGCGCCGAAATTGAAAAAAGGTTCTTTTGAGGATAGAGTGGGCAGGAAAGCAGAGAGGGCCAAATTGTGTGGGGCATTTGAAGGGGTTCCAGGAGGCAGTGAGGACCAGCATCACTTTTCCCCGCTGGCACCTTTGCTGTGGCAGCAAAAGCTGGACGTTTGTCTTTTTTGCTCCAAACAGCGCCGAAAGTGAAAAATGTGCTTTTGAGGCTAGAGTCGGCAGGAAAGCAGAGAGGGCCAAATTGTGTGGGGCATTTGAAGGGGTTCCAGGAGGCAGTGAGGACCAGCATCACTTTTCCCCACTGGCACCTTTGCTGTGGCAGCAAAAGCTGGACGTTTGTCTTTTTTGCTCCAAACAGCGCCGAAAGTGAAAAAAGGTGTTTTTGAGGCTAGAATGCGCAGGAAAGCAGAGAGGGCCCAATTGTATGGGGCACTTGAAGGGGTTCCAGGAGGCAGTGAGGACCAGCATGACTTTTCCCCGCTGGCACCTTTGCTGTGGCAGCAAAAGCTGGACGTTTGTCTTTTTTGCTCCGGAGGGCGCCGAAAGTGAAAAAAGGTGCTTTTGAGGATAGAGTCGGCAGGAAAGCAGAGAGGGCCAAATTGTGTGGGGCATTTGAAGGAGTTCCAGGAGGCAGTGAGGACCAGCATCACTTTTCCCCACTGACACCTTTGCTGTGGCAGCAAAAGCTGGACGTTTGTCTTTTTTGCTCCAAACAGCGCCGAAAGTGAAAAATGTGCTTTTGAGGCTAGAGTCGGCAGGAAAGCAGAGAGGGCCAAATTGTGTGGGGCATTTGAAGGGGTTCCAGGAGGCAGTGAGGACCAGCATCACTTTTCCCCACTGGCACCTTTGCTGTGGCAGCAAAAGCTGGACGTTTGTCTTTTTTGCTCCAAACAGCGCCGAAAGTGAAAAAAGGTGTTTTTGAGGCTAGAATGCGCAGGAAAGCAGAGAGGGCCCAATTGTATGGGGCACTTGAAGGGGTTCCAGGAGGCAGTGAGGACCAGCATGACTTTTCCCCGCTGGCACCTTTGCTGTGGCAGCAAAAGCTGGACGTTTGTCTTTTTTGCTCCGGAGGGCGCCGAAAGTGAAAAAAGGTGCTTTTGAGGATAGAGTCGGCAGGAAAGCAGAGAGGGCCAAATTGTGTGGGGCATTTGAAGGAGTTCCAGGAGGCAGTGAGGACCAGCATCACTTTTCCCCACTGACACCTTTGCTGTGGCAGCAAAAGCTGGACGTTTGTCTTTTTTGCTCCAAACAGCGCCGAAAGTGAAAAAAGGTGCTTTTGAGGCTAGAATGCGCAGGAAAGCAGAGAGGGCCAAATTGTGTGGGGCATTTGAAGGGGTTCCAGGAGGCAGTGAGGACCAGCATCACTTTTCCCTGCTGGCACCTTTGCTGTGGCAGCAAAAGCTGGACGTTTGTCTTTTTTGCTCCAAACAGCGCCGAAAGTGAAAAAAGGTGCTTTTGAGGCTAGAGTGCGCAGGAAAGCAGAGAGGGCCAAATTGTGTGGGGCATTTGAAGGGGTTCCAGGAGGCAGTGAGGACCAGCATCACTTTTCACCGCTGGCACCTTTGCTGTGGCAGCAAAAGCTGGACTTTTTTCTTTTTTGCTCCAAACAGCGCCGAAAGTGAAAAAAGGTGCTTTTGAGGCTAGAGTGCGCAGGAAAGCAGAGAGGGCCAAATTGTGTGGGGCATTTGAAGGGGTTCCAGGAGGCAGTGAGGACCAGCATCACTTTTCCCCGCTGGCACCTTTGCTGTGGCAGCAAAAGCTGGACGTTTGTCTTTTTTGCTCCGGAGGGCGCCAAAAGTGAAAAAAGGTGCTTTTGAGGCTAGAGTCGGCAGGAAAGCAGAGAGGGCCAAATTGTGTGGGGCATTTGAAGGGGTTCCAGGAGGCAGTGAGGACCAGCATGACTTTTCCCCGCTGGCACCTTTGCTGTGGCAGCAAAAGCTGGACGTTTGTCTTTTTTGCTCCAAACAGAGCCGAAAGTGAAAAAAGGTGATTTTGAGGATAGAGTGGGCAGGAAAGCAGAGAGGGCCAAATTGTGTGGGGCATTTGAAGGGGTTCCAGGAGGCAGTGAGGACCAGCATCACTTTTCCCCGCTGGCACCTTTGCTGTGGCAGCAAAAGCTGGACGTTTGTCTTTTTTGCTCCAAACAGCGCCGAAAGTGAAAAAAGGTGCTTTTGAGGATAGAGTGGGCAGGAAAGCAGAGAGGGCCAAATTGTGTGGGGCATTTGAAGGGGTTCCAGGAGGCAGTGAGGACCAGCATGACTTTTCCCCGCTGGCACCTTTGCTGTGGCAGCAAAAGCTGGACGTTTGTCTTTTTTGCTCAAACAGCGCCGAAAGTGAAAAAAGGTTCTTTTGAGGATAGAGTGGGCAGGAAAGCAGAGAGGGCCAAATTGTGTGGGGCATTTGAAGGGGTTCCAGGAGGCAGTGAGGACCAGCATCACTTTTCCCCGCTGGCACCTTTGCTGTGGCAGCAAAAGCTGGACGTTTGTCTTTTTTGCTCCAAACAGCGCCGAAAGTGAAAAAAGGTGCTTTTGAGGATAGAGTCGGCAGGAAAGCAGAGAGGTCCAAATTGTGTGGAGCAATTGAAGGGGTTCCAGGAGGCAGTGAGGACCAGCATCACTTTTCCCCGCTGGCACCTTTGCTGTGGCAGCAAAAGCTGGACGTTTGTCTTTTTTGCTCCAAACAGCGCCGAAAGTAAAAAATGTGCTTTTGAGGCTAGAGTCGGCAGGAAAGCAGAGAGGGCCAAATTGTGTGGGGCATTTGAAGGGGTTCCAGGAGGCAGTGAGGACCAGCATCACTTTTCCCCGCTGGCACCTTTGCTGTGGCAGCAAAAGCTGGACGTTTGTCTTTTTTGCTCCAAACAGAGCCGAAAGTGAAAAAAGGTGCTTTTGAGGCTAGAATGCGCAGGAAAGCAGAGAGGGCCAAATTGTATGGGGCACTTGAAGGGGTTCCAGGAGGCAGTGAGGACCAGCATCACTTTTCCCCGCTGGCACCTTTGCTGTGGCAGCAAAAGCTGGACGTTTGTCTTTTTTGCTCCAAACAGCGCCGAAAGTGAAAAAAGGTGCTTTTGAGGCTAGAATGCGCAGGAAAGCAGAGAGGGCCAAATTGTATGGGGCACTTGAAGGGGTTCCAGGAGGCAGTGAGGACCAGCATCACTTTTCCCCGCTGGCACCTTTGCTGTGGCAGCAAAAGCTGGACGTTTGTCTTTTTTGCTCCAAACAGCGCCGAAAGTGAAAAAAGGTGCTTTTGAGGCTAGAATGCGCAGGAAAGCAGAGAGGGCCAAATTGTATGGGGCACTTGAAGGGGTTCCAGGAGGCAGTGAGGACCAGCATTACTTTTCCCCGCTGGCACCTTTGCTGTGGCAGCAAAAGCTGGACGTTTGTCTTTTTTGCTCCAAACAGCGACGAAAGTGAAAAAAGGTGCTTTTGAGGATAGAGTGCGCAGGAAAGCAGAGAGGGCCAAATTGTGTGGGGCATTTGAAGGGGTTCCAGGAGGCAGTGAGGACCAGCATGACTTTTCCCCGCTGGCACCTTTGCTGTGGCAGCAAAAGCTGGACGTTTGTCTTTTTTGCTCCAAACAGAGCCGAAAGTGAAAAAAGGTGCTTTTGAGGCTAGAGTGGGCAGGAAAGCAGAGAGGGCCAAATTGTGTGGGGCATTTGAAGGGGTTCCAGGAGGCAGTGAGGACCAGCATCACTTTTCCCCGCTGGCACCTTTGCTGTGGCAGCAAAAGCTGGACGTTTGTCTTTTTTGCTCCAAACAGCGCCGAAAGTGAAAAAAGGTGCTTTTGAGGATAGATTGCGCAGGAAAGCAGAGAGGGCCAAATTGTGTGGGGCATTTGAAGGGGTTCCAGGAGACAGTGAGGACCAGCATCACTTTTCCCCACTGGCACCTTTGCTGTGGCAGCAAAAGCTGGACGTTTGTCTTTTTTGCTCCAAACAGCGCCAAAAGTGAAAAAAGGTGCTTTTGAGGATAGAGTGGGCAGGAAAGCAGAGAGGGCGAAATTGTGTGGGGCATTTGAAGGGGTTCCAGGAGGCAGTGAGGACCAGCATCACTTTTCCCCGCTGGCACCTTTGCTGTGGCAGCAAAAGCTGGACGTTTGTCTTTTTTGCTCCAAACAGCGCCGAAAGTGAAAAAAGGTGCTTTTGAGGCTCGAGTCGGCAGGAAAGCAGAGAGGGCCAAATTGTGTGGGGCATTTGAAGGGGTTCCAGGAGGCAGTGAGGACCAGCATGACTTTTCCCCGCTGGCACCTTTGCTGTGGCAGCAAAAGCTGGACGTTTGTCTTTTTTGCTCCAAACAGCGCCGAAAGTGAAAAAAGGTGCTTTTGAGGCTAGAGTGCGCAGGAAAGCAGAGAGGGCCAAATTGTGTGGGGCATTTGAAGGGGTTCCAGGAGGCAGTGAGGACCAGCATCACTTTTCCCCGCTGGCACCTTTGCTGTGGCAGCAAAAGCTGGACGTTTGTCTTTTTTGCTCCGGAGGGCGCCAAAAGTGAAAAAAGGTGCTTTTGAGGCTAGAGTCGGCAGGAAAGCAGAGAGGGCCAAATTGTGTGGGGCATTTGAAGGGGTTCCAGGAGGCAGTGACGACCAGCATGACTTTTCCCCGCTGGCACCTTTGCTGTGGCAGCAAAAGCTGGACGTTTGTCTTTGTTGCTCCAAACCGCCGAAAGTGAAAAAAGGTGCTTTTGAGGCTAGAGTTGACAGAAAAGCAGAGAAGGCCAAATTGTGTGGGGCATTTGAAGGGGTTCCAGGAGGCAGTGAGGACCAGCATCACTTTTCCCCGCTGGCACCTTTGCTGTGGCAGCAAAAGCTGGACGTTTGTCTTTTTTGCTCCAAACAGCGCCGAAATTGAAAAAAGGTTCTTTTGAGGATAGAGTGGGCAGGAAAGCAGAGAGGGCCAAATTGTGTGGGGCATTTGAAGGGGTTCCAGGAGGCAGTGAGGACCAGCATGACTTTTCCCCGCTGGCACCTTTGCTGTGGCAGCAAAAGCTGGACGTTTGTCTTTTTTGCTCCAAACAGCGCCGAAAGTGAAAAATGTGCTTTTGAGGCTAGAGTCGGCAGGAAAGCAGAGAGGGCCAAATTGTGTGGGGCATTTGAAGGGGTTCCAGGAGGCAGTGAGGACCAGCATCACTTTTCACCGCTGGCACCTTTGCTGTGGCAGCAAAAGCTGGACTTTTTTCTTTTTTGCTCCAAACAGCGCCGAAAGTGAAAAAAGGTGCTTTTGAGGCTAGAGTGCGCAGGAAAGCAGAGAGGGCCAAATTGTGTGGGGCATTTGAAGGGGTTCCAGGAGGCAGTGAGGACCAGCATCACTTTTCCCCGCTGGCACCTTTGCTGTGGCAGCAAAAGCTGGACGTTTGTCTTTTTTGCTCCGGAGGGCGCCAAAAGTGAAAAAAGGTGCTTTTGAGGCTAGAGTCGGCAGGAAAGCAGAGAGGGCCAAATTGTGTGGGGCATTTGAAGGGGTTCCAGGAGGCAGTGAGGACCAGCATGACTTTTCCCCGCTGGCACCTTTGCTGTGGCAGCAAAAGCTGGACGTTTGTCTTTTTTGCTCCAAACAGAGCCGAAAGTGAAAAAAGGTGATTTTGAGGATAGAGTGGGCAGGAAAGCAGAGAGGGCCAAATTGTGTGGGGCATTTGAAGGGGTTCCAGGAGGCAGTGAGGACCAGCATCACTTTTCCCCGCTGGCACCTTTGCTGTGGCAGCAAAAGCTGGACGTTTGTCTTTTTTGCTCCAAACAGCGCCGAAAGTGAAAAAAGGTTCTTTTGAGGATAGAGCGGGCAGGAAAGCAGAGAGGGCCAAATTGTGTGGGGCATTTGAAGGGGTTCCAGGAGGCAGTGAGGACCAGCATCACTTTTCCCCGCTGGCACCTTTGCTGTGGCAGCAAAAGCTGGACGTTTGTCTTTTTTGCTCCAAACAGCGCCGAAAGTGAAAAAAGGTTCTTTTGAGGATAGAGTGGGCAGGAAAGCAGAGAGGGCCAAATTGTGTGGGGCATTTGAAGGGGTTCCAGGAGGCAGTGAGGACCAGCATCACTTTTCCCCGCTGGCACCTTTGCTGTGGCAGCAAAAGCTGGACGTTTGTCTTTTTTGCTCCAAACAGCGCCGAAAGTGAAAAAAGGTGCTTTTGAGGCTAGAGTCGGCAGGAAAGCAGAGAGGGCCAAATTGTGTGGGGCATTTGAAGGGGTTCCAGGAGGCAGTGAGGACCAGCATGACTTTTCCCCGCTGGCACCTTTGCTGTGGCAGCAAAAGCTGGACGTTTGTCTTTTTTGCTCCAAACAGCGCCGAAAGTGAAAAAAGGTGCTTTTGAGGATAGAGTCGGCAGGAAAGCAGAGAGGTCCAAATTGTGTGGAGCAATTGAAGGGGTTCCAGGAGGCAGTGAGGACCAGCATCACTTTTCCCCGCTGGCACCTTTGCTGTGGCAGCAAAAGCTGGACGTTTGTCTTTTTTGCTCCAAACAGCGCCGAAAGTAAAAAATGTGCTTTTGAGGCTAGAGTCGGCAGGAAAGCAGAGAGGGCCAAATTGTGTGGGGCATTTGAAGGGGTTCCAGGAGGCAGTGAGGACCAGCATCACTTTTCCCCGCTGGCACCTTTGCTGTGGCAGCAAAAGCTGGACGTTTGTCTTTTTTGCTCCAAACAGAGCCGAAAGTGAAAAAAGGTGCTTTTGAGGCTAGAATGCGCAGGAAAGCAGAGAGGGCCAAATTGTATGGGGCACTTGAAGGGGTTCCAGGAGGCAGTGAGGACCAGCATCACTTTTCCCCGCTGGCACCTTTGCTGTGGCAGCAAAAGCTGGACGTTTGTCTTTTTTGCTCCAAACAGCGCCGAAAGTGAAAAAAGGTGCTTTTGAGGCTAGAATGCGCAGGAAAGCAGAGAGGGCCAAATTGTATGGGGCACTTGAAGGGGTTCCAGGAGGCAGTGAGGACCAGCATCACTTTTCCCCGCTGGCACCTTTGTTGTGGCAGCAAAAGCTGGACGTTTGTCTTTTTTGCTCCAAACAGCGCCGAAAGTGAAAAAAGGTGCTTTTGAGGCTAGAATGCGCAGGAAAGCAGAGAGGGCCAAATTGTATGGGGCACTTGAAGGGGTTCCAGGAGGCAGTGAGGACCAGCATTACTTTTCCCCGCTGGCACCTTTGCTGTGGCAGCAAAAGCTGGACGTTTGTCTTTTTTGCTCCAAACAGCGACGAAAGTGAAAAAAGGTGCTTTTGAAGATAGAGTGCGCAGGAAAGCAGAGAGGGCCAGATTGTGTGGGGCATTTGAAGGGGTTCCAGGAGGCAGTGAGGACCAGCATCACTTTTCCCCGCTGGCACCTTTGCTGTGGCAGCAAAAGCTGGACGTTTGTCTTTTTTGCTCCAAACAGCGCCGAAAGTGAAAAAAGGTGCTTTTGAGGCTAGAGTGCGCAGGAAAGCAGAGAGGGCCAAATTGTGTGGGGCATTTGAAGGGGTTCCAGGAGGCAGTGAGGACCAGCATCACTTTTCCCCGCTGGCACCTTTGCTGTGGCAGCAAAAGCTGGACGTTTGTCTTTTTTGCTCCAAACAGAGCCGAAAGTGAAAAAAGGTGCTTTTGAGGCTAGAGTCGGCAGGAAAGCAGAGAGGGCCAAATTGTGTGGGGCATTTGAAGGGGTTCCAGGAGGCAGTGAGGACCAGCATGACTTTTCCCCGCTGGCACCTTTGCTGTGGCAGCAAAAGCTGGACGTTTGTCTTTTTTTGCTCCAAACAGAGCCGAAAGTGAAAAAAGGTGCTTTTGAGGCTAGAATGCGCAGGAAAGCAGAGAGGGCCAAATTGTGTGGGGCATTTGAAGGGGTTCCAGGAGGCAGTGAGGACCAGCATCACTTTTCCCCGCTGGCACCTTTGCTGTGGTAGCAAAAGATGGACGTTTGTCTTTTTTGCTCCAAACAGCGCCGAAAGTGAAAAAAGGTGCTTTTGAGGCTAGAGTGCGCAGGAAAGCAGAGAGGGCCAAATTGTGTGGGGCATTTGAAGGGGTTCCAGGAGGCAGTGAGGACCAGCATCACTTTTACCCGCTGGCACCTTTGCTGTGGCAGCAAAAGCTGGACTTTTTTCTTTTTTGCTCCAAACAGCGCCGAAAGTGAAAAAAGGTGCTTTTGAGGCTAGAGTGCGCAGGAAAGCAGAGAGGGCCAAATTGTGTGGGGCATTTGAAGGGGTTCCAGGAGGCAGTGAGGACCAGCATCACTTTTCCCCGCTGGCACCTTTGCTGTGGCAGCAAAAGCTGGACGTTTGTCTTTTTTGCTCCGGAGGGCGCCAAAAGTGAAAAAAGGTGCTTTTGAGGATAGATTGCGCAGGAAAGCAGAGAGGGCCAAATTGTGTGGGGCATTTGAAGGGGTTCCAGGAGGCAGTGAGGACCAGCATCACTTTTCCCCGCTGGCACCTTTGCTGTGGCAGCAAAAGCTGGACGTTTGTCTTTTTTGCTCCAAACAGCGCCGAAAGTGAAAAAAGGTGCTTTTGAGGATAGAGTGGGCAGGAAAGCAGAGAGGGCCAAATTGTGTGGGGCATTTGAAGGGGTTCCAGGAGGCAGTGAGGACCAGCATCACTTTTCCCCGCTGGCACCTTTGCTGTGGCAGCAAAAGCTGGACGTTTGTCTTTTTTGCTCCAAACAGCGCCGAAAGTGAAAAAAGGTGCTTTTGAGGCTCGAGTCGGCAGGAAAGCAGAGAGGGCCAAATTGTGTGGGGCATTTGAAGGGGTTCCAGGAGGCAGTGAGGACCAGCATGACTTTTCCCCGCTGGCACCTTTGCTGTGGCAGCAAAAGCTGGACGTTTGTCTTTTTTGCTCCAAACAGCGCCGAAAGTGAAAAAAGGTGCTTTTGAGGATAGAGTCGGCAGGAAAGCAGAGAGGTCCAAATTGTGTGGAGCATTTGAAGGGGTTCCAGGAGGCAGTGAGGACCAGCATCACTTTTCCCCGCTGGCACCTTTGCTGTGGCAGCAAAAGCTGGACGTTTGTCTTTTTTGCTCCAAACAGCGCCGAAAGTGAAAAATGTGCTTTTGAGGCTAGAGTCGGCAGGAAAGCAGAGAGGGCCAAATTGTGTGGGGCATTTGAAGGGGTTCCAGGAGGCAGTGAGGACCAGCATCACTTTTCCCCGCTGGCACCTTTGCTGTGGCAGCAAAAGCTGGACGTTTGTCTTTTTTGCTCCAAACAGCGCCGAAAGTGAAAAAAGGTGCTTTTGAGGCTAGAATGCGCAGGAAAGCAGAGAGGGCCCAATTGTATGGGGCACTTGAAGGGGTTCCAGGAGGCAGTGAGGACCAGCATCACTTTTCCCCGCTGGCACCTTTGCTGTGGCAGCAAAAGCTGGACGTTTGTCTTTTTTGCTCCAAACAGCGCCGAAAGTGAAAAAAGGTGCTTTTGAGGCTAGAATGCGCAGGAAAGCAGAGAGGGCCAAATTGTATGGGGCACTTGAAGGGGTTCCAGAAGGCAGTGAGGACCAGCATCACTTTTCCCCGCTGGCACCTTTGCTGTGGCAGCAAAAGCTGGACGTTTGTCTTTTTTGCTCCAAACAGCGCAAAAGTGAAAAAAGGTGCTTTTGAGGATAGAGTGGGCAGGAAAGCAGAGAGGGCCAGATTGTGTGGGGCATTTGAAGGGGTTCCAGGAGGCAGTGAGGACCAGCATCACTTTTCCCCGCTGGCACCTTTGCTGTGGCAGCAAAAGCTGGACGTTTGTCTTTTTTGCTCCAAACAGCGCCGAAAGTGAAAAAAGGTGCTTTTGAGGCTAGAATGCGCAGGAAAGCAGAGAGGGCCAAATTGTATGGGGCACTTGAAGGGGTTCCAGGAGGCAGTGAGGACCAGCATCACTTTTCCCCGCTGGCACCTTTGTTGTGGCAGCAAAAGCTGGACGTTTGTCTTTTTTGCTCCAAACAGCGCCGAAAGTGAAAAAAGGTGCTTTTGAGGCTAGAATGCGCAGGAAAGCAGAGAGGGCCAAATTGTATGGGGCACTTGAAGGGGTTCCAGGAGGCAGTGAGGACCAGCATTACTTTTCCCCGCTGGCACCTTTGCTGTGGCAGCAAAAGCTGGACGTTTGTCTTTTTTGCTCCAAACAGCGACGAAAGTGAAAAAAGGTGCTTTTGAAGATAGAGTGCGCAGGAAAGCAGAGAGGGCCAGATTGTGTGGGGCATTTGAAGGGGTTCCAGGAGGCAGTGAGGACCAGCATCACTTTTCCCCGCTGGCACCTTTGCTGTGGCAGCAAAAGCTGGACGTTTGTCTTTTTTGCTCCAAACAGCGCCGAAAGTGAAAAAAGGTGCTTTTGAGGCTAGAGTGCGCAGGAAAGCAGAGAGGGCCAAATTGTGTGGGGCATTTGAAGGGGTTCCAGGAGGCAGTGAGGACCAGCATCACTTTTCCCCGCTGGCACCTTTGCTGTGGCAGCAAAAGCTGGACGTTTGTCTTTTTTGCTCCAAACAGAGCCGAAAGTGAAAAAAGGTGCTTTTGAGGCTAGAGTCGGCAGGAAAGCAGAGAGGGCCAAATTGTGTGGGGCATTTGAAGGGGTTCCAGGAGGCAGTGAGGACCAGCATGACTTTTCCCCGCTGGCACCTTTGCTGTGGCAGCAAAAGCTGGACGTTTGTCTTTTTTTGCTCCAAACAGAGCCGAAAGTGAAAAAAGGTGCTTTTGAGGCTAGAATGCGCAGGAAAGCAGAGAGGGCCAAATTGTGTGGGGCATTTGAAGGGGTTCCAGGAGGCAGTGAGGACCAGCATCACTTTTCCCCGCTGGCACCTTTGCTGTGGTAGCAAAAGATGGACGTTTGTCTTTTTTGCTCCAAACAGCGCCGAAAGTGAAAAAAGGTGCTTTTGAGGCTAGAGTGCGCAGGAAAGCAGAGAGGGCCAAATTGTGTGGGGCATTTGAAGGGGTTCCAGGAGGCAGTGAGGACCAGCATCACTTTTACCCGCTGGCACCTTTGCTGTGGCAGCAAAAGCTGGACTTTTTTCTTTTTTGCTCCAAACAGCGCCGAAAGTGAAAAAAGGTGCTTTTGAGGCTAGAGTGCGCAGGAAAGCAGAGAGGGCCAAATTGTGTGGGGCATTTGAAGGGGTTCCAGGAGGCAGTGAGGACCAGCATCACTTTTCCCCGCTGGCACCTTTGCTGTGGCAGCAAAAGCTGGACGTTTGTCTTTTTTGCTCCGGAGGGCGCCAAAAGTGAAAAAAGGTGCTTTTGAGGATAGATTGCGCAGGAAAGCAGAGAGGGCCAAATTGTGTGGGGCATTTGAAGGGGTTCCAGGAGGCAGTGAGGACCAGCATCACTTTTCCCCGCTGGCACCTTTGCTGTGGCAGCAAAAGCTGGACGTTTGTCTTTTTTGCTCCAAACAGCGCCGAAAGTGAAAAAAGGTGCTTTTGAGGATAGAGTGGGCAGGAAAGCAGAGAGGGCCAAATTGTGTGGGGCATTTGAAGGGGTTCCAGGAGGCAGTGAGGACCAGCATCACTTTTCCCCGCTGGCACCTTTGCTGTGGCAGCAAAAGCTGGACGTTTGTCTTTTTTGCTCCAAACAGCGCCGAAAGTGAAAAAAGGTGCTTTTGAGGCTCGAGTCGGCAGGAAAGCAGAGAGGGCCAAATTGTGTGGGGCATTTGAAGGGGTTCCAGGAGGCAGTGAGGACCAGCATGACTTTTCCCCGCTGGCACCTTTGCTGTGGCAGCAAAAGCTGGACGTTTGTCTTTTTTGCTCCAAACAGCGCCGAAAGTGAAAAAAGGTGCTTTTGAGGATAGAGTCGGCAGGAAAGCAGAGAGGTCCAAATTGTGTGGAGCATTTGAAGGGGTTCCAGGAGGCAGTGAGGACCAGCATCACTTTTCCCCGCTGGCACCTTTGCTGTGGCAGCAAAAGCTGGACGTTTGTCTTTTTTGCTCCAAACAGCGCCGAAAGTGAAAAATGTGCTTTTGAGGCTAGAGTCGGCAGGAAAGCAGAGAGGGCCAAATTGTGTGGGGCATTTGAAGGGGTTCCAGGAGGCAGTGAGGACCAGCATCACTTTTCCCCGCTGGCACCTTTGCTGTGGCAGCAAAAGCTGGACGTTTGTCTTTTTTGCTCCAAACAGCGCCGAAAGTGAAAAAAGGTGCTTTTGAGGCTAGAATGCGCAGGAAAGCAGAGAGGGCCCAATTGTATGGGGCACTTGAAGGGGTTCCAGGAGGCAGTGAGGACCAGCATCACTTTTCCCCGCTGGCACCTTTGCTGTGGCAGCAAAAGCTGGACGTTTGTCTTTTTTGCTCCAAACAGCGCCGAAAGTGAAAAAAGGTGCTTTTGAGGCTAGAATGCGCAGGAAAGCAGAGAGGGCCAAATTGTATGGGGCACTTGAAGGGGTTCCAGAAGGCAGTGAGGACCAGCATCACTTTTCCCCGCTGGCACCTTTGCTGTGGCAGCAAAAGCTGGACGTTTGTCTTTTTTGCTCCAAACAGCGCAAAAGTGAAAAAAGGTGCTTTTGAGGATAGAGTGGGCAGGAAAGCAGAGAGGGCCAGATTGTGTGGGGCATTTGAAGGGGTTCCAGGAGGCAGTGAGGACCAGCATCACTTTTCCCCGCTGGCACCTTTGCTGTGGCAGCAAAAGCTGGACGTTTGTCTTTTTTGCTCCAAACAGCGCCGAAAGTGAAAAAAGGTGCTTTTGAGGCTAGAATGCGCAGGAAAGCAGAGAGGGCCAAATTGTATGGGGACTTGAAGGGGTTCCAGGAGGCAGTGAGGACCAGCATCACTTTTCCCCGCTGGCACCTTTGCTGTGGCAGCAAAAGCTGGACGTTTGTCTTTTTTGCTCCAAACAGCGCCGAAAGTGAAAAAAGGTGCTTTTGAGGATAGAGTGGGCAGGAAAGCAGAGAGGGCCAAATTGTGTGGGGCATTTGAAGGGGTTCCAGGAGGCAGTGAGGACCAGCATCACTTTTCCCCGCTGGCACCTTTGCTGTGGCAGCAAAAGCTGGACGTTTGTCTTTTTTGCTCCAAACAGCGCCGAAAGTGAAAAAAGGTGCTTTTGAGGCTAGAATGCGCAGGAAAGCAGAGAGGGCCAAATTGTGTGGGGCATTTGAAGGGGTTCCAGGAGGCAGTGAGGACCAGCATCACTTTTCCCCGCTGGCACCTTTGCTGTGGCAGCAAAAGATGGACGTTTGTCTTTTTTGCTCCAAACAGCGCCGAAAGTGAAAAAAGGTTCTTTTGAGGATAGAGCGGGCAGGAAAGCAGAGAGGGCCAAATTGTGTGGGGCATTTGAAGGGGTTCCAGGAGGCAGTGAGGACCAGCATCACTTTTCCCCGCTGGCACCTTTGCTGTGGCAGCAAAAGCTGGACGTTTGTCTTTTTTGCTCCAAACAGCGCCGAAAGTGAAAAAAGGTGCTTTTGAGTCTCGAGTCGGCAGGAAAGCAGAGAGGGCCAAATTGTGTGGGGCATTTGAAGGGGTTCCAGGAGGCAGTGAGGACCAGCATGACTTTTCCCCGCTGGCACCTTTGCTGTGGCAGCAAAAGCTGGACGTTTGTCTTTTTTGCTCCAAACAGCGCTGAAAGTGAAAAAAGGTGCTTTTGAGGATAGAATCGGCAGGAAAGCAGAGAGGTCCAAATTATGTGGAGCATTTGAAGGGGTTCCAGGAGGCAGTGAGGACCAGCATGACTTTTCCCCGCTGGCACCTTTGCTGTGGCAGCAAAAGCTGGACGTTTGTCTTTTTTGCTCCAAACAGCGCCGAAAGTGAAAAATGTGCTTTTGAGGCTAGAGTCGGCAGGAAAGCAGAGAGGGCCAAATTGTGTGGGGCATTTGAAGGGGTTCCAGGAGGCAGTGAGGACCAGCATCACTTTTCCCCGCTGGCACCTTTGCTGTGGCAGCAAAAGCTGGACGTTTGTCTTTTTTGCTCCAAACAGCGCCGAAAGTGAAAAAAGGTGCTTTTGAGGCTAGAATGCGCAGGAAAGCAGAGAGGGCCAAATTGTATGGGGCACTTGAAGGGGTTCCAGGAGGCAGTGAGGACCAGCATCACTTTTCCCCGCTGGCACCTTTGCTGTGGCAGCAAAAGCTGGACGTTTGTCTTTTTTGCTCCAAACAGCGCCGAAAGTGAAAAAAGGTGCTTTTGAGGCTAGAATGCGCAGGAAAGCAGAGAGGGCCAAATTGTATGGGGCACTTGAAGGGGTTCCAGGAGGCAGTGAGGACCAGCATCACTTTTCCCCGCTGGCACCTTTGCTGTGGCAGCAAAAGCTGGACGTTTGTCTTTTTTGCTCCAAACAGCGCAAAAGTGAAAAAAGGTGCTTTTGAGGATAGAGTGGGCAGGAAAGCAGAGAGGGCCAGATTGTGTGGGGCATTTGAAGGGGTTCCAGGAGGCAGTGAGGACCAGCATCACTTTTCCCCGCTGGCACCTTTGCTGTGGCAGCAAAAGCTGGACGTTTGTCTTTTTTGCTCCAAACAGCGCCGAAAGTGAAAAAAGGTGCTTTTGAGGCTAGAATGCGCAGGAAAGCAGAGAGGGCCAAATTGTATGGGGCATTTGAAGGGGTTCCAGGAGGCAGTGAGGACCAGCATGACTTTTCCCCGCTGGCACCTTTGCTGTGGCAGCAAAAGCTGGACGTTTGTCTTTTTTGCTCCAAACAGCGCCGAAAGTGAAAAAAGGTGCTTTTGAGGCTAGAATGCGCAGGAAAGCAGAGAGGGCCAAATTGTATGGGGACTTGAAGGGGTTCCAGGAGGCAGTGAGGACCAGCATCACTTTTCCCCGCTGGCACCTTTGCTGTGGCAGCAAAAGCTGGACGTTTGTCTTTTTTGCTCCAAACAGCGCCGAAAGTGAAAAAAGGTGCTTTTGAGGATAGAGTGGGCAGGAAAGCAGAGAGGGCCAAATTGTGTGGGGCATTTGAAGGGGTTCCAGGAGGCAGTGAGGACCAGCATCACTTTTCCCCGCTGGCACCTTTGCTGTGGCAGCAAAAGCTGGACGTTTGTCTTTTTTGCTCCAAACAGCGCCGAAAGTGAAAAAAGGTGCTTTTGAGGCTAGAATGCGCAGGAAAGCAGAGAGGGCCAAATTGTGTGGGGCATTTGAAGGGGTTCCAGGAGGCAGTGAGGACCAGCATCACTTTTCCCCGCTGGCACCTTTGCTGTGGCAGCAAAAGATGGACGTTTGTCTTTTTTGCTCCAAACAGCGCCGAAAGTGAAAAAAGGTGCTTTTGAGGCTAGAGTGCGCAGGAAAGCAGAGAGGGCCAAATTGTGTGGGGCATTTGAAGGGGTTCCAGGAGGCAGTGAGGACCAGCATCACTTTTCACCGCTGGCACCTTTGCTGTGGCAGCAAAAGCTGGACTTTTTTCTTTTTTGCTCCAAACAGCGCCGAAAGTGAAAAAAGGTGCTTTTGAGGCTAGAGTGCGCAGGAAAGCAGAGAGGGCCAAATTGTGTGGGGCATTTGAAGGGGTTCCAGGAGGCAGTGAGGACCAGCATCACTTTTCCCCGCTGGCACCTTTGCTGTGGCAGCAAAAGCTGGACGTTTGTCTTTTTTGCTCCAAACAGCGCCGAAAGTGAAAAAAGGTGCTTTTGAGGCTAGAGTCGGCAGGAAAGCAGAGAGGGCCAAATTGTGTGGGGCATTTGAAGGGGTTCCAGGAGGCAGTGAGGACCAGCATGACTTTTCCCCGCTGGCACCTTTGCTGTGGCAGCAAAAGCTGGACGTTTGTCTTTTTTGCTCCAAACAGCGCCGAAAGTGAAAAAAGGTGCTTTTGAGGCTAGAGTCGTCAGGAAAGCAGAGAGGTCCAAATTGTGTGGAGCATTTGAAGGGGTTCCAGGAGGCAGTGAGGACCAGCATGACTTTTCCCCGCTGGCACCTTTGCTGTGGCAGCAAAAGCTGGACGTTTGTCTTTTTTGCTCCAAACAGCGCCAAAAGTGAAAAAAGGTGCTTTTGAGGCTAGAATGCGCAGGAAAGCAGAGAGGGCCAAATTGTATGGGGCACTTGAAGGGGTTCCAGGAGGCAGTGAGGACCAGCATCACTTTTCCCCGCTGGCACCTTTGCTGTGGCAGCAAAAGCTGGACGTTTGTCTTTTTTGCTCCAAACAGCGCAAAAGTGAAAAAAGGTGCTTTTGAGGATAGAGTGGGCAGGAAAGCAGAGAGGGCCAGATTGTGTGGGGCATTTGAAGGGGTTCCAGGAGGCAGTGAGGACCAGCATCACTTTTCCCCACTGGCACCTTTGCTGTGGCAGCAAAAGCTGGACGTTTGTCTTTTTTGCTCCAAACAGCGCCGAAAGTGAAAAAAGGTGCTTTTGAGGCTAGAATGCGCAGGAAAGCAGAGAGGGCCAAATTGTATGGGGACTTGAAGGGGTTCCAGGAGGCAGTGAGGACCAGCATGACTTTTCCCCGCTGGCACCTTTGCTGTGGCAGCAAAAGCTGGACGTTTGTCTTTTTTGCTCCAAACAGCGCCGAAAGTGAAAAAAGGTGCTTTTGAGGATAGAGTGGGCAGGAAAGCAGAGAGGGCCAAATTGTGTGGGGCATTTGAAGGGGTTCCAGGAGGCAGTGAGGACCAGCATCACTTTTCCCCGCTGGCACCTTTGCTGTGGCAGCAAAAGCTGGACGTTTGTCTTTTTTGCTCCAAACAGCGCCGAAAGTGAAAAAAGGTGCTTTTGAGGCTAGAATGCGCAGGAAAGCAGAGAGGGCCAAATTGTGTGGGGCATTTGAAGGGGTTCCAGGAGGCAGTGAGGACCAGCATCACTTTTCCCCGCTGGCACCTTTGCTGTGGCAGCAAAAGATGGACGTTTGTCTTTTTTGCTCCAAACAGCGCCGAAAGTGAAAAAAGGTGCTTTTGAGGCTAGAGTGCGCAGGAAAGCAGAGAGGGCCAAATTGTGTGGGGCATTTGAAGGGGTTCCAGGAGGCAGTGAGGACCAGCATCACTTTTCACCGCTGGCACCTTTGCTGTGGCAGCAAAAGCTGGACTTTTTTCTTTTTTGCTCCAAACAGCGCCGAAAGTGAAAAAAGGTGCTTTTGAGGCTAGAGTGCGCAGGAAAGCAGAGAGGGCCAAATTGTGTGGGGCATTTGAAGGGGTTCCAGGAGGCAGTGAGGACCAGCATCACTTTTCCCCGCTGGCACCTTTGCTGTGGCAGCAAAAGCTGGACGTTTGTCTTTTTTGCTCCAAACAGCGCCGAAAGTGAAAAAAGGTGCTTTTGAGGCTAGAGTCGGCAGGAAAGCAGAGAGGGCCAAATTGTGTGGGGCATTTGAAGGGGTTCCAGGAGGCAGTGAGGACCAGCATGACTTTTCCCCGCTGGCACCTTTGCTGTGGCAGCAAAAGCTGGACGTTTGTCTTTTTTGCTCCAAACAGCGCCGAAAGTGAAAAAAGGTGCTTTTGAGGATAGAGTCGGCAGGAAAGCAGAGAGGTCCAAATTGTGTGGAGCATTTGAAGGGGTTCCAGGAGGCAGTGAGAACCAGCATCACTTTTCCCCGCTGGCACCTTTGCTGTGGCAGCAAAAGCTGGACGTTTGTCTTTTTTGCTCCAAACAGCGCCGAAAGTGAAAAATGTGCTTTTGAGGCTAGAGTCGTCAGGAAAGCAGAGAGGGCCAGATTGTGTGGGGCATTTGAAGGGGTTCCAGGAGGCAGTGAGGACCAGCATGACTTTTCCCCGCTGGCACCTTTGCTGTGGCAGCAAAAGCTGGACGTTTGTCTTTTTTGCTCCAAACAGCGCCAAAAGTGAAAAAAGGTGCTTTTGAGGCTAGAATGCGCAGGAAAGCAGAGAGGGCCAAATTGTATGGGGCACTTGAAGGGGTTCCAGGAGGCAGTGAGGACCAGCATCACTTTTCCCCGCTGGCACCTTTGCTGTGGCAGCAAAAGCTGGACGTTTGTCTTTTTTGCTCCAAACAGCGCAAAAGTGAAAAAAGGTGCTTTTGAGGATCGAGTGGGCAGGAAAGCAGAGAGGGCCAGATTGTGTGGGGCATTTGAAGGGGTTCCAGGAGGCAGTGAGGACCAGCATCACTTTTCCCCGCTGGCACCTTTGCTGTGGCAGCAAAAGCTGGACGTTTGTCTTTTTTGCTCCGGAGGGCGCCAAAAGTGAAAAAAGGTGCTTTTGAGGCTAGAGTCGGCAGGAAAGCAGAGAGGGCCAAATTGTGTGGGGCATTTGAAGGGGTTCCAGGAGGCAGTGAGGACCAGCATGACTTTTCCCCGCTGGCACCTTTGCTGTGGCAGCAAAAGCTGGACGTTTGTCTTTTTTGCTCCAAACAGAGCCGAAATTGAAAAAAGGTGCTTTTGAGGATAGAGTGGGCAGGAAAGCAGAGAGGGCCAAATTGTGTGGGGCATTTGAAGGGGTTCCAGGAGGCAGTGAGGACCAGCATGACTTTTCCCCGCTGGCACCTTTGCTGTGGCAGCAAAAGCTGGACGTTTGTCTTTTTTGCTCCAAACAGCGCCGAAAGTGAAAAAAGGTGCTTTTGAGGCTAGAATGCGCAGGAAAGCAGAGAGGGCCAAATTGTGTGGGGCACTTGAAGGGGTTCCAGGAGGCAGTGAGGACCAGCATCACTTTTCCCCGCTGGCACCTTTGCTGTGGCAGCAAAAGCTGGACGTTTGTCTTTTTTGCTCCAAACAGCGACGAAAGTGAAAAAAGGTGCTTTTGAGGATAGAGTGGGCAGGAAAGCAGAGAGGGCCAAATTGTGTGGGGCATTTGAAGGGGTTCCAGGAGGCAGTGAGGACCAGCATCACTTTTCCCCGCTGGCACCTTTGCTGTGGCAGCAAAAGCTGGACGTTTGTCTTTTTTGCTCCGGAGGGCGCCAAAAGTGAAAAAAGGTGCTTTTGAGGATAGAGTGGGCAGGAAAGCAGAGAGGGCCAAA
>NW_028127612.1:0-97672 GCF_965231255.1 Vanellus vanellus
GGAGGCTGCCGAAAGCGAAAACAGGTGCTTTTTGAGGATGGAGTCCGCAGGGAAAGCAGAGAGGGGCCAAATTGTCTGTGGCATTTGAAAGGGTTCCAGGAGGCAGTGAGAACCAGCATTACTTTTCCCCGCTGGCACCTTTGCTGTGGCAGCAAAAGCTGGACGTTTGTCTTTTTGCTCCGGAGGCTGCCGAAAGCGAAAACAGCTGCTTTTGAGGATGGAGTCCGCAGGAAAGCAGAGAGGGCCAAATTGTCTGTGGCATTTGAAAGAGTTCCAGGAGGCAGTGAGAACCAGCATTACTTTCCCGCTGGGCACCTTTGCTGTGGCAGCAAAAGCTGGACGTTTGTCTTTTTTGCTCCGGAGGCTGCCGAAAGCGAAAACAGGTGCTTTTGAGGATGGGAGTCCGCAGGAAGCAGAGAGGGCCAAATGTCTGTGGCATTTGAAGGGTTCCAGGAGGCAGTGAGAACCAGCATTACTTTTCCCCGCTGGCACCTTTGTTGTGGCAGCAAAAGCTGGACGTTTGTCTTTTTTGCTCCGGACGCTGCCGAAAGCGAAAAACAGGTGCTTTTGAGGATGGAGTCCGCAGGAAAGCAGAGAGGGCCAAATTGTCTGGGCATTTGAAAGGGTTCCAGGAGGCAGTGAGAACCAGCATTACTTTTCCCGCTGGCACCTTTGCTGTGGCAGCAAAAGCTGGACGTTTGTCTTTTTTGCTCCGGAGGCTGCCGAAAGCGAAAACAGGTGCTTTTGAGGATGGAGTCCGCAGGAAAGCAGAGAGGCCAAATTGTCTGGGGCATTTGAAAGAGTTTCCAGGAGGCAGTGAGAACCAGCATTACTTTTCCCCGCTGGCACCTTTGCTGTGGCAGCTAAAGCTGGACGTTTGTCTTTTTGCTCCGGAGGCTGCCGAAAGCGAAAACAGGTGCTTTTGAGGATGGAGTCCGCAGGAAAGCAGAGAGGGCCAAATTGTCTGGGGCATTTGAAAGGGTTCCAGGAGGCAGTGAGAACCAGCATTACTTTTCCCCGCTGGCACCTTTGCTGTGGCAGCAAAAGCTGGACGTTTGTCTTTTTTGCTCCGGAGTTTGCCGAAAGCGAAAACAGGTGCTTTTGAGGATGGAGTCCGCAGAAAAGCAGAGAGGGCCAAATTGTCTGTGGCATTTGAAAGGGTTCCAGGAGGCAGTGAGAACCAGCATTACTTTTCCCGCTGGCACCTTTGCTGTGGCAGCAAAAGCTGGACGTTTGTCTTTTTTGCTCCGGAGGTTGCCAAAAGCGAAAACAGGTGCTTTTGAGGATGGAGTCCGCAGGAAAGCAGAGAGGGCCAAATTGTCTGTGGCATTTTGAAAGGGTTCCAGGAGGCAGTGAGAACCAGCATTACTTTCCCCGCTGGCACCTTTGCTGTGGCAGCAAAAGCTGGACGTTTGTCTTTTTTTGCTCCGGAGGCTGCCGAAAGCGGAAAAGGTTGCTTTTGAGGATGGAGTCCGCAGGAAAGCAGAGAGGGCCAAATTGTCAGGGGCATTTGAAAAGGGTTCCAGGAGGCAGTGAGAACCAGCATTACTTTTCCCCGCTGGCACCTTTGCTGTGGCAGCAAAAGCTGGACGTTTGTCTTTTTTGGCTCCGGAGGTTGCCGAAAGCGAAAACAGGTGCTTTTGAGGATGGAGTCCGCAGGAAAGCAGAGAGGGCCAAATTGTCTGGGGCATTTGAAAGGGTTCCAGGAGGCAGTGAGAACCAGCATTACTTTTCCCCTCTGGCACCTTTGTTGTGGCAGCAAAAGCTGGACGTTTGTCTTTTTTGCTCCGGAGGGCTGCCGAAAGCGAAAACAGGTGCTTTTGAGGATGGAGTCCGCAGGAAAGTAGAGAGGGCCAAATTGTCTGGGGAATTTGAAAGGGTTCCAGGAGGCAGTGAGAACCAGCATTACTTTTCCCCGCTGGCACCTTTGCTGTGGCAGCAAAAGCTGGACGTTTGTCTTTTTTGCTCCGGAGGCTGCCGAAAGCGAAAACAGGTGCTTTTGAGGATGGAGTCCGCAGGAAAGCAGAGAGGGCCAAATTGTCTGGGGCATTTGAAAGGTTCCAGGAGGCAGTGAGAACCAGCATTACTTTTCCCCGCTGGCACCTTTGCTGTGGCAGCAAAAGCTGGACGTTGTCTTTTTTGCTCCGGAGGCTGCCGAAAGCGAAAACAGGTGCTTTTGAGGATGGAGTCCGCAGGAAAGCAGAGAGGGCCAAAATTTGTCTGGGGCATTTGAAGAGGTTCCAGGAGGCAGTGAGAACCAGCATTACTTTTCCCCGCTGGCACCTTTGCTGTGGCAGCAAAAGCTGGACGTTTGTCTTTTGCTCCGGAGGCTGCCGAAAGCGAAAACAGGTGCTTTTGAGGATGGAGTCCGCAGGAAAGCAGAGAGGCCAAATTTGTCTGTGGCATTTGAAAGGGTTCCAGGAGGCAGTGAGAAACAGCATTACTTTTCCCCGCTGGCACCTTTGCTGTGGCAGCAAAAGCTGGACGTTTGTCTTTTGCTCCGGAGTTGCCGAAAGCGAAACAGGTGCTTTTGAGGATGAGTCCGCAGGAAAGCAGAGAGGGCCAAATTGTCTGTGGCATTTGAAAGGGTTCCAGGAGGCAGTGAGAACCAGCATTACTTTTCCCCGCTGGCACCTTTGCTGTGGCAGCAAAAGCTGGACGTTTGTCTTTTTTGCTCCGGAGTTTGCCGAAAGCGAAAACAGGTGCTTTTGAGGATGGAGTCCGCAGGAAAGCAGAGAGGGCCAAATTGTCTGGGCATTTGAAAGGGTTCCAGGAGGCAGTGAGAACCAGCATTATTTTTCCCCGCTGGCTCCTTTGCTGTGCAGCAAAAGCTGGACGTTTGTCTTTTTTGCTCCGGAAGGCTGCCGAAAGCGAAAACAGGTGCTTTTGAGGATGGAGTCCGCAGGAAAGCAGAGAGGGCCAAATTGTCTGGGGCATTTGAAGAGGTTCCAGGAGGCAGTGAGAACCAGCATTACTTTCCCCGCTGGCACCTTTGCTGTGGCAGCAAAAGCTGGACGTTTTGTCTTTTTTGCTCCGGAGGCTGCCGAAAGTGAAAACAGGTGGCTTTTGAGGATGGAGTCCGCAGGAAAGCAGAGAGGGCCAAATTGTCTGGGGCATTTGAAAGGGTTCCAGGAGGCAGTGAGAACCAGCATTACTTTTCCCCGCTGGCACCTTTGCTGTGGCAGCAAAGCTGGACCGTTTGTCTTTTTTGCTCCGGAGTTGCCGAAAGCGAAAACAGGTGCTTTTGAGGATGGAGTCCGCAGGAAAGCAGAGAGGGCCAAATTGTCTGTGGCATTTGAAAGGGTTCCAGGAGGCAGTGAGAACCAGCATTACTTTTCCCGCTGGCACCTTTGCTGTGGCAGCAAAAGCTGGACGTTTGTCTTTTTGCTCCGGAGGCTGCCGAAAGCGAAAACAGGTGCTTTTGAGGATGGAGTCCGCAGGAAAGCAGAGAGGGCCAAATTGTCAGGGGCATTTGAAAGGGTTCCAGGAGGCAGTGAGAACCAGCTTTACTTTTTCCCGCTGGCACTTTTGCTGTGGCAGCAAAGCTGGACGTTTGTCTTTTTTGCTCCGGAGGTTGCCAAAAGCGAAAACAGGTGCTTTTGAGGATGGAGTCCGCAGGAAAGCAGAGAGGGCCAAATGTCCTGGGGCATTTGAAAGGGTTCCAGGAGGCAGTGAGAACCAGCATTACTTTTCCCGCTGGCACCTTGTTGTGGCAGCAAAAGCTGGACGTTTGTCTTTTTTGCTCCGGAGGCTGCCGAAAGCGAAAACAGGTGCTTTTGAGGATGGAGTCCGCAGGAAAGCAGAGAGGGCCAAATTGTCTGTGGCATTTGAAAGGTTCCAGGAGGCAGTGAGAACCAGCATTACTTTTCCCGCTGGCACCTTTGCTGTTGGCAGCAAAAGCTGGACGTTTGTCTTTTTACCACCGGAGGGCGCCGAAAGGTAAAACAGGTGCTTTGAGGATGGAGTCCGCAGGAAAACAGAGAGGGCCAAATTGTCTGGGGCATTTGAAGAGGTTCCAGGAGGCAGTGAGAACCAGCATTACTTTTCCCCGCTGGCACCTTTGCTGTGGCAGCAAAAGCTGGACGTTTGTCTTTTTGCTCGGAGGCTGCCGAAAGCGAAAACAGGTGCTTTTGAGGATGGTGTCCGCAGGAAAGCAGAGAGGGCCAAATTGTCTGGGGCATTTGAAGAGGTTCCAGGAGGCAGTGAGAACCAGCATTCTTTTCCCCGCTGGCACATTTGCTGTGGCAGCAAAAGCTGGACGTTTGTCTTTTTTGCTCCGGAGGTTGCCGAAAGCGAAAACAGGTGCTTTTGAGGATGGGGTCCGGCAGGAAACAGAGAGGGCCAAATTGTTCTGATGGGGCATTTGAAAGGGTTCCAGGAGGCAGTGAGAACCAGCATTACTTTTCCCCGCTGGCTCCTTTGCTGTGGCAGCAAAAGCTGGACGTTTGTCTTTTTTGCTCCGGAGGCTGCCGAAAGCGAAAACAGGTGCTTTTTGAGGATGGAGTCCGCAGGAAAGCAGAGAGGGCCCAAATTGTCTGTGGCATTTGAAAGAGTTCCAGGAGGCAGTGAGAACCAGCATTACTTTTCCCCGCTGGCACCTTTGCTGTGGCAGCAAAAGCTGGACGTTTGTCTTTTTACCACCGGAGGGCGCCGAAAGTGAAAAAAGGCGCTTTTGAGGATAGAGTCCGCAGGAAAGCAAAGAGGGCCAAATTGTCAGGGCATTTGAAGAGGTTCCAGGAGCAGTGAGAACCAGCATTACTTTTCCCCGCTGGCACCTTTGCTGTGGTAGCAAAAGCTGGACGTTTGTCTTTTTTGCTCCGGAGGCTGCCGAAAGCGAAAACAGGTGCTTTTGAGGATGGAGTCCGCAGGAAAGCAGAGAGGGCCAAATTGTCTGTGGCATTTGAAAGGGTTCCAGGAGGCAGTGAGAACCAGCATTACTTTTCCCCGCTGGCACCTTTGCTGTGGCAGCAAAAGCTGGACGTTTGTCTTTTTTGCTCCGGAGGCTGCCGAAAGCGAAAACAGCTGCTTTTGAGGATGGAGTCCGCAGGAAAGCAGAGAGGCCAAATTGTCTGTAGCATTTGAAAGAGTTCCAGGAGGCAGTGAGAACCAGCATTACTTTTCCCCGCTGGCACCTTGCTGTGGCAGCAAAGCTGGGACGTTTGTCTTTTTGCTCCGGAGGCTGCCGAAAGCGAAAACAGGTGCTTTTGAGGATGGAGTCCGCAGGAAAGCAGAGAGGGCCAAATTGTCTGTGGCATTTGAAAGTGGTCCAGGAGGCAGTGAGAACCAGCATTACTTTTCCCGCTGGCACCTTTGTTGTGGCAGCAAAAGCTGGACGTTTTGTCTTTTTTGCTCCGGACGCTGCCGAAAGCGAAAACAGGTGCTTTGAGGATGGAGTCCGCAGGAAAGCAGAGAGGGCCAAATTGTCTGGGGCATTTGAAAGGGTTCCAGGAGGCAGTGAGAACCAGCATTACTTTTCCCCGCTGGCACCTTTGCTGTGGCAGCAAAAGCTGGACGTTTGTCTTTTTTGCTCCGGAGGCTGCCGAAAGCGAAAACAGGTGCTTTGAGGATGGAGTCCGCAGGAAAGCAGAGAGGGCCAAATTGTCTGGGGCATTTGAAAGAGTTTCCAGGAGGCAGTGAGAACCAGCATTACTTTTCCCCGCTGGCACCTTTGCTGTGGCAGCTAAAGCCTGGACGTTTGTCTTTTTTGCTCCGGAGCTGCCGAAAAGCGGAAACAGGTGCTTTTGAGGAATGGAGTCCGCAGGAAAGCAGAGAGGGGCCAAATTGTCTGGGGCATTTGAAAGGGTCCAGGAGGCAGTGAGAACCAGCATTACTTTTCCCCGCTGGCACCTTTGCTGTGGCAGCAAAAAGCTGGACGTTTGTCTTTTTTGCTCCGAGTTTGCCGAAAGCGAAAACAGGTGCTTTTGAGGATGGAGTCCGCAGGAAAGCAGAGAGGGCCAAATTGTCTGTGGCATTTGAAAGGGTTCCAGGAGGCAGTGAGAACCAGCATTACTTTTCCCCGCTGGCACCTTTGCTGTGGCAGCAAAAGCTGGACGTTTGTCTTTTTTGCTCCGGAGTTGCCAAAAGCGAAAACAGGTGCTTTTGAGGATGGGTCCGCAGGAAAGCAGAGAGGGCCAAATTGTCTGTGGCATTTGAAAGGGTTCCAGGAGGCAGTGAGAACCAGCAATTACTTTCCCCGCTGGCACCTTTGCTGTGGCAGCAAAAGCTGGACGTTTGTCTTTTTTGCTCCGGAGGCTGCCGAAAGCGAAAACAGGTGCTTTTGAGGATGGAGTCCGCAGGAAAGCAGAGAGGGGCCAAATTGTCAGGGGCATTTGAAAAGGGTTCCAGGAGGCAGTGAGAACCAGCATTACTTTTCCCCGCTGGCACCTTTGCTGTGGCAGCAAAAGCTGGACGTTTGTTCTTTTTTGCTCCGGAGGTTGCCGAAAGCGAAAACAGGTGCTTTTGAGGATGAGTCCGCAGGAAGCAGAGAGGGCCCAAATTGTCTGGGGCATTTGAAAGGGTTCCAGGAGGCAGTGAGAACCAGCATTACTTTTCCCTCTGGCACCTTTGTTGTGGCAGCAAAAGCTGGACGTTTGTCTTTTTTGCTCCGGAGGCTGCCGAAAGCGAAAACAGGTGCTTTTGAGGATGGAGTCCGCAGGAAAGTAGAGAGGGCCAAATTGTCTGGGGATTTGAAAGGGTCCAGGAGGCAGTGAGAACCAGCATTACTTTCCCCGCTGGCACCTTTGCTGTGGCAGCAAAAGCTGGACGTTTGTCTTTTTTGCTCCGGAGGCTGCCGAAAGCGAAAACAGGTGCTTTTGAGGATGGAGTCCGCAGGAAAGCAGAGAGGGCCAAATTGTCTGGGCATTTGAAAGGGTTCCAGGGAGGCAGTGAGAACAGCATTACTTTTCCCCGCTGGCACCTTTGCTGTGGCAGCAAAAGCTGGACGTTTGTCTTTTTTGCTCCGGAGGCTGCCGAAAGCGAAAACAGGTGCTTTTGAGGATGGAGTCCGCAGGAAAGCAGAGAGGGCCAAATTGTCTGGGGCATTGAAGAGGTTCCAGAGGCAGTGAGAACCAGCATTACTTTCCCCGCTGGCACCTTTGCTGTGGCAGCAAAAGCTGGACGTTTGTCTTTTTGCTCCGGAGGCTGCCGAAAGCGAAAACAGGTGCTTTTGAGGATGGAGTCCGCAGGAAGCAGAGAGGGCCAAATTGTCTGTGGCATTTGAAGGGTTCCAGGAGGCAGTGAGAAACAGCATTACTTTTCCCCCGCTGGCACCTTTGCTGTGGCAGCAAAAGCTGGACGTTTGTCTTTTTTGCTCCGGAGTTTGCCGAAAGCGAAAACAGGTGCTTTTGAGGATGGAGTCCGCAGGAAAGCAGAGAGGCCAAATTGTCTGTGGCATTTGAAAGGGTTCCAGGAGGCAGTGAGATCCAGCATTACTTTTCCCCGCTGGCACCTTTGCTGTGGCAGCAAAAGCTGGACGTTTGTCTTTTTTGCTCCGGAGGTTGCCAAAAGCGAAAACAGGTGGCTTTTGAGGATGGAGTCCGCAGGAAAGCAGAGAGGGCCAAATTGTCTGGGCATTTGAAAGGGTTCCAGGAGGCAGTGAGAACCAGCATTACTTTTCCCCGCTGGCACCTTTGTTGTGGCAGCAAAAGCTGGACGTTTGTCTTTTTTGCTCCGGAGGCTGCCGAAAGCGAAAACAGGTGCTTTTGAGGATGGAGTCCGCAGGAAAGCAGAGAGGGCCAAATTGTCTGTGGCATTTGAAGGGTTCCAGGAGGCAGTGAGAACCAGCATTACTTTTTCCCCGCTGGCACCTTTGTTGTGGCAGCAAAAGCTGGACGTTTTGTCTTTTTACACCGGAGGGCGCCGAAAGGTAAAACAGGTGCTTTTGAGGATGGAGTCCGCAGGAAAACAGAGAGGGGCCAAATTGTCTGGGGCATTTGAAAGAGGTTCCAGGAGGCATTGAGAACCAGGCATTACTTTTCCCCGCTGGCACCTTTGCTGTGGCAGCAAAAGCTGGACGTTTGTCTTTTTTGCTCCGGAGGCTGCCGGAAGCGAGAAACAGGTGCTTTTGAGGATGGAGTCCGCAGGAAAGCAGAGAGGGCCAAATTGTCTGGGGCATTTGAAGAGGTTCCAGGAGGCAGTGAGAACCAGCATTACTTTCCCCGCTGGCACATTTGCTGTGGCAGCAAAAGCTGGACGTTTGTCTTTTTTGCTCCGGAGGTTGCCGAAAGCGAAAACAGGTGCTTTTGAGGAGGGGTCCGCAGGAAAGCAGAGAGGGCCAAATTGTCTGGGGGCATTTGAAAGGGTTCCAGGAGGCAGTGAGAACCAGCATTACTTTTCCCCGCTGGCTCCTTTGCTGTGGCAGCAAAAGCTGGACGTTTGTCTTTTTTGCTCCGGAGGCTGCCGAAAGCGAAAACAGGTGCTTTTGAGGATGAGTCCGCAGGAAAGCAGAGAGGGCCAAATTGTCTGTGGCATTTGAAAGAGTTCCAGGAGGCAGTGAGAACCAGCATTACTTTTCCCCCGCTGGCACCTTTGCTGTGGGCAGCAAAAGCTGGACGTTTGTCTTTTTACCACCGGAGGGCGCCGAAAGTGAAAAAAGGCGCTTTTGGGATAAGAGTCCGCAGGAAGCAAAGAGGGGCCAAATTGTCAGGGGCATTTGAAGAGGTTCCAGGAGGCAGTGGAACCAGCATTACTTTTCCCCGCTGGCACCTTTGCTGTGGTAGCAAAAGCTGGACGTTTGTCTTTTTTGCTCCGGAGGCTGCCGAAAGCGAAAACAGGTGCTTTTGAGGATGGAGTCCGCAGGAAAGCAGAGAGGGCCAAATTGTCTGTGGCATTTGAAAGGGTTCCAGGAGGCAGTGAGAACCAGCATTACTTTTCCCCGCTGGCACCTTTGCTGTGGCAGCAAAAGCTGGAACGTTTGTCTTTTTTGCTCCGGAGGCTGCCGAAAGCGAAAACAGCTGCTTTTGAGGATGGAGTCCGCAGGAAAGCAGAGAGGGCCAAATTGTCTGTGGCATTTGAAAGAGTTCCAGGAGGCAGTGAGAACCAGCATTACTTTTCCCCGCTGGCACCTTTGCTGTGGCAGCAAAAGCTGGACGTTTGTCTTTTTTGCTCCGGAGGCTGCCGAAAGCGAAAACAGGTGCTTTTGAGGATGGAGTCCGCAGGAAAGCAGAGAGGGCCAAATTGTCTGTGGCATTTGAAAGGTTCCAGGAGGCAGTGAGAACCAGCATTACTTTTCCCCGCTGGCACCTTTGTTGTGGCAGCAAAAGCTGGACGTTTGTCTTTTTTTGCTCCGGACGCTGCCGAAAGCGAAAACAGGTGCTTTTGAGGATGGAGTCCGCAGGAAAGCAGAGAGGGCCAAAGTTGTCTGGGGCATTTGAAAGGGGTTCCCAGGAGGCAGTGAGAACCAGCATTACTTTTCCCCGCTGGCACCTTTGCTGTGGCAGCAAAAGCTGGACGTTTGTCTTTTTTGCTCCGGAGGCTGCCGAAAGCGAAAACAGGTGCTTTTGAGGATGGAGTCCGCAGGAAAGCAGAGAGGGCCAAATTGTCTGGGGCATTTGAAGAGTTCCAGGAGGCAGTGAGAACCAGCATGTTACTTTTCCCCGCTGGCACCTTTGCTGTGGCAGCTAAAGCTGGACGTTTGTCTTTTTTGCTCCGGAGGCTGCCGAAAGCGAAACAGGTGCTTTTGAGGATGGAGTCCGCAGGAAAGCAGAGAGGGCCAAATTGTCTGGGGCATTTGAAAGGGTCCAGGAGGCAGTGAGAACCAGCATTACTTTTCCCCGCTGGCACCTTTGCTGTGGCAGCAAAAGCTGGACGTTTGTCTTTTTTGCTCCGGAGTTTGCCGAAAGCGAAAACAGGTGCTTTTGAGGATGGAGTCCGCAGGAAAGCAGAGAGGGCAAATTGTCTGTGGCATTTGAAGGGTCCAGGAGGCAGTGAGAACCAGCATTACTTTCCCCGCTGGCACCTTTGCTGTGGCAGCAAAAGCTGGACGTTTGTCTTTTTTGCTCCGGAGTTGCCAAAGCAAAAACAGGTGCTTTTGAGGATGGAGTCCGCAGGAAGCAGAGAGGGCCAAATTGTCTGTGGCATTTGAAAGGGTTCCAGGAGCAGTGAGAACCAGCATTACTTTTCCCCGCTGGCACCTTTGCTGTGGCAGCAAAAGCTGGGACGTTTGTCTTTTTTTGCTCCGGAGGCTGCCGAAAGCGAAAACAGGTGCTTTTGAGGATTGAGTCCGCAGGAAAGCAGAGAGGGCCAAATTGTCAGGGCATTTGGAAAGGGTTCCAGGAGGCAGTGAGAACCAGCATTACTTTTCCCGCTGCACTTTGCTGTGGCAGCAAAAGCTGGACGTTTGTCTTTTTTGCTCCGGAGGTTGCCGAAAGCGAAAACAGGTGCTTTTGAGGATGGAGTCCGCAGGAAAGCAGAGAGGCCAAATTGTCTGGGGCATTTGAAAGGGTTCCAGAGGCAGTGAGAACAGCATTACTTTTTCCCCTCTGGCAACCTTTGTTGTGGCAGCAAAAGCTGGACGTTGTCTTTTTGGCTCCGGAGGCTGCCGAAAGCGAAAACAGGTGCTTTTGAGGATGGAGTCCGCAGGAAAGTAGAGAGGGCCAAATTGTCTGGGGAATTTGAAAGGGTTCCAGGAGGCAGTGAGAACCAGCATTACTTTCCCCGCTGGCACCTTTGCTGTGGCAGCAAAAGCTGGACGTTTGTCTTTTTGCTCCGGAGGCTGCCGAAAGCGAAAACAGGTGCTTTGAGGATGGAGTCCGCAGGAAAGCAGAGAGGGCCAAATTGTCTGGGGCATTTGAAAGGGTTCCAGGAGGCAGTGAGAACCAGCATTACTTTTCCCGCTGGCACTTTGCTGTGGCAGCAAAAGCTGGACGTTTGTCTTTTTGCTCCGGAGGCTGCCGAAAGCGAAAACAGGTGCTTTTGAGGATGGAGTCCGCAGGAAAGCAGAGAGGGCCAATTGTCTGGGGCATTTGAAGAGGTTCCAGGAGCAGTGAGAACCAGCATTACTTTTCCCGCTGGCACCTTTGCTGTGGCAGCAAAAGCTGGACGTTTGTCTTTTTTGCTCCGGAGGCTGCCGAAGCGAAAACAGGTGCTTTTGAGGATGGAGTCCGCAGGAAAGCAGAGAGGGCCAAATTGTCTTGGCATTTGAAAAGGGTTCCAGGAGGCAGTGAGAAACAGCATTACTTTTCCCGCTGGCACCTTTGCTGTGGCAGCAAAAGCTGGACGTTTGTCTTTTTGCTCCGGAGTTTGCCGAAAGCGAAAAACAGGTGCTTTTGAGGATGGAGTCCGCAGGAAAGCAGAGAGGGCCAAATTGTCTGGTGCATTTGAAAGGGTTCAGGAGGCAGTGAGAACCAGCATTTACTTTTCCCCGCTGGCACCTTTGCTGTGGCAGCAAAAGCTGGACGTTTGTCCTTTTTTGCTCCGGAGTTTGCCGAAAGCGAAAACAGGTGCTTTTGAGGATGGAGTCCGCAGGAAAGCAGAGAGGGCCAATTGTCTGGGGCATTTGAAAGGGTTCCAGGAGGCAGTGAGAACCAGCATTACTTTTCCCCGCTGGCACCTTTGCTGTGGCAGCAAAAGCTGGACGTTTGTCTTTTTTGCTCCGGAGGCTGCCGAAAGCGAAAACAGGTGCTTTTGAGGATGGAGTCCGCAGGAAAGCAGAGAGGGCCCAAATTGTCAGGGGCATTTGAAAGGGTTCCAGGAGGCAGTGAGAACCAGCATTACTTTTCCCCGCTGGCACCTTTGCTGTGGCAGCAAAAGCTGGACGTTTGTCTTTTTTGCTCCGGGAGGTTGCCGAAAGCGAAAACAGGTGCTTTGAGATGGAGTCCGCAGGAAAGCAGAGAGGGGCAAATTGTCTGGGGCATTTGAAGGTTCCAGGAGGCAGTGAGAACCAGCATTACTTTTCCCCCGCTGGCACCTTTGCTGTGGCAGCAAAAGCTGGACGTTTGTCTTTTTTGCTCCGGAGGCTGCCGAAGCGAAAACAGCTGCTTTTGAGGATGGAGTCCGCAGGAAAGCAGAGAGGGCCAAATTGTCTGTGGCATTTGAAGAGTTCCAGGAGGCAGTGAGACCATCATTACTTTTCCCCGCTGGCACCTTTGCTGTGGCAGCAAAAGCTGGACGTTTGTCTTTTTTGCTCCGGAGGCTGCCGAAAGCGAAACAGGTGCTTTTGAGGATGGAGTCCGCAGGAAAGCAGAGAGGGCCAAATTGTCCTGTGGCATTTGAAAGGTTCCAGGAGGCAGTGAGAACCAGCATTACTTTTCCCCGCTGGCACCTTTGTTGTGGCAGCAAAAGCTGGACGTTTGTCTTTTTTTGCTCCGGACGCTGCCGAAAGCGAAAACAGGTGCTTTTGAGGATGGAGTCCGCAGGAAAGCAGAGAGGCCAAATTGTCTGGGGCATTTGAAAGGGTTCCAGGAGGCAGTGAGAACCAGCATTACTTTTCCCCGCTGGCACCTTTGCTGTGGCAGCAAAAGCTGGACGTTTGTCTTTTTTGCTCCGGAGTTTGCCGAAAGCGAAAACAGGTGCTTTTGAGGATGGAGTCCGCAGGAAAGCAGAGAGGGCCAAATTGTCTGTGGCATTTGAAAGGGTTCCAGGAGGCAGTGAGAACCAGCATTACTTTTCCCCGCTGGCACCTTTGCTGTGGCAGCAAAAAGACAAACGTCCAGTTTTGCTGCCACAGCAAAGGTGCCAGCGGGGAAAGTATGCTGGTTCTCACTGCCTCCTGGAACCCTTTCAAATGCCACAGACAATTTGGCCCTCTCTGCTTTCCTGCGGACTTCCATCCTCAAAAGCACCTGTTTTCGCTTTCGGCAAACTCCGGAGCAAAAAAGACAAACGTCCAGCTTTTGCTGCCACAGCAAAGGTGCCAGCGGGGAAAAGTAATGCTGGTTCTCACTGCCTCCTGAACCCTTTCAAATGCCCCAGACAATTTGGCCCTCTCTGCTTTCCTGCGGACGCCATCCTCAAAAGCACCTGTTTTCGCTTTCGGCAGCGTCCGGAGCAAAAAAGACAAACGTCAGCTTTGCTGCCACAACAAAGGTGCCAGCGGGGAAAAGTAATGCTGGTTCTCACTGCCTCCTGGAACCCTTTCAAATGCCACAGACATTTTGGCCCTCTCTGCTTTCCTGCGGACTCCATCCTCAAAAGCACCTGTTTTCGCTTTCGGCAGCCTCCGGAGCAAAAAAGACAAAACGTCCAGCTTTTGCTGCCCACAGCAAAGGTGCCAGCGGGGAAAAGTAATGCTGGTTCTCACTGCCTCCTGGAACTCTTTCAAATGCCACAGACATTTGGCCCTCTCTGCTTCCTGCGGACTCCATCCTCAAAAGCAGCTGTTTTCGCTTTCGGCAGCCTCCGGAGCAAAAAAGACAAACGTCCAGCTTTTGCTGCCACAGCAAAGGTGCCAGCGGGGAAAAGTAATGCTGGTTCTCACTGCCTCCTGGAACCCTTTCAAATGCCCCAGACAATTTGCCCCTCTCTGCTTTCCTGCGGACTCCATCCTCAAAAGCACCTGTTTTCGCTTTCGGCAACCTCCGGAGCAAAAAGACAAACGTCCAGCTTTTGCTGCCACAGCAAAGGTGCCAGCGGGGAAAAGTAATGCTGGTTCTCACTGCCTCCTGGAACCCTTTCAAATGCCCCTGACAATTTGGCCCTCTCTGCTTTCCTGCGGACTCCATCCTCAAAAGCACCTGTTTTCGCTTTCGGCAGCCTCCGGAGCAAAAAAGACAAACGTCCAGCTTTTGCTGCCACAGCAAAGGTGCCAGCGGGGAAAAGTAATGCTGGTTCTCACTGCCTCCTGGAACCCTTTCAAATGCCCCAGACAATTTGGCCCTCTCTGCTTTCCTGCGGACTCCATCCTCAAAAGCACCTGTTTTCGCTTCGGCAAACTCCGGAGCAAAAAAGACAAACGTCAGCTTTTGCTGCCACAGCAAAGGTGCCAGCGGGAAAGTAATGCTGGTTCTCACTGCCTCCTGGAACCTTTCAAATGCACCAGACAATTTGGCCTCTCTGCTTTCCTGCGGACTCCATCCTCAAAAGCACCTGTTTTCGCTTTCGGCAAACTCCGGAGCAAAAAAGACAAACGTCCAGCTTTTGCTGCCACAGCAAAGGTGCCAGCGGGGAAAGTAATGCTGTTTCTCACTGCCTCCTGGAACCCTTTCAAATGCCACAGACAATTTGGCCCTCTCTGCTTTCCTGCGGACTCCATCCTCAAAGCACCTGTTTTCGCTTTCGGCAGCCTCCGGAGCAAAAAAGACAAACGTCCAGCTTTTTGCTGCCACAGCAAAGGTGCCAGCGGGGAAAAGTAATGCTGGTTCTCACTGCCTCCTGGAACTCTTCAAATGCCCCAGACAATTTGGCCCTCTCTGCTTTCCTGCGGACTCCATCCTCAAAAGCACCTGTTTTCGCTTTCGGCAGCCTCCGGAGCAAAAAAGACAAACGTCCAGCTTTTGCTGCCACAGCAAAGGTGCCAGCGGGGAAAAGTAATGCTGGTTCTCACTGCCTCCTGGAACCCTTTCAAATGCCCCAGACAATTTGGCCCTCTCTGCTTTCCTGCGGACTCCATCTCAAAAGCACCTGTTTTCGCTTTCGGCAGCCTCCGGAGCAAAAAAGACAAACGTCCAGCTTTTGCTGCCACAGCAAAGGTGCCAGCGGGGAAAAGTAATGCTGGTTCTCACTGCCTCCTGGAACCCTTTCAAATTCCCAGACAATTTGGCCCTCTCTACTTTCCTGCGGACTCCATCCTCAAAAGCACCTGTTTTCGCTTTCGGCAGCCTCCGGAGCAAAAAAGACAAACGTCCAGCTTTTGCTGCCACAACAAAGGTGCCAGAGGGGAAAGTAATGCTGGTTCTCACTGCCTCCTGGAACCCTTTCAAATGCCCCAGACAATTTGGCCCTCTCTGCTTTCCTGCGGACTCCATCCTCAAAAGCACCTGTTTTCGCTTTCGGCAACCTCCGGAGCAAAAAAGACAAACGTCCAGCTTTGCTGCCACAGCAAAGGTGCAGCGGGGAAAAGTAATGCTGGTTCTCACTGCCTCCTGGAACCCTTTCAAATGCCCCTGACAATTTGGCCCTCTCTGCTTTCCTGCGGACTCCATCCTCAAAAGCACCTGTTTTCGCTTTCGGCAGCCTCCGGAGCAAAAAAGACAAACGTCCAGCTTTTGCTGCCACAGCAAAGGTGCCAGCGGGGAAAAGTAATGCTGGTTCTCACTGCCTCCTGGAACCCTTTCAAATTGCCACAGACAATTTGGCCCTCTCTGCTTTCCTGCGGACTCCATCTCAAAGCACCTGTTTTCGCTTTTGGCAACCTCCGGAGCAAAAAAAGACAAACGTCCAGCTTTTGCTGCCACAGCAAAGGTGCCAGCGGGGAAAAGTAATGCTGGTTCTCACTGCCTCCTGGAACCCTTTCAAATGCCACAGACAATTTGGCCCTCTCTGCTTTCCTGCGGACTCCATCCTCAAAAGCACCTGTTTTCGCTTTCGGCAAACTCCGGAGCAAAAAAGACAAACGTCCAGCTTTTGCTGCCACAGCAAAGGTGCCAGCGGGGAAAAGTAATGCTGGTTCTCACTGCCTCCTGGAACCCTTCAAATGCCCCAGACAATTTGGCCCTCTCTGCTTTCCTGCGGACTCCATCCTCAAAAGCACCTGTTTTCGCTTTCGGCAGCCTCCGGAGCAAAAAAGACAAACGTCCAGCTTTAGCTGCCACAGCAAAGGTGCCAGCGGGGAAAAGTAATGCTGGTTCTCACTGCCTCCTGGAACTCTTTCAAATGCCCCAGACAATTTGGCCCTCTCTGCTTTCCTGCGGACTCCATCCTCAAAAGCACCTGTTTTCGCTTTCGGCAGCCTCCGGAGCAAAAAGACAAACGTCCAGCTTTTGCTGCCACAGCAAAGGTGCCAGCGGGGAAAAGTAATGCTGGTTCTCACTGCCTCCTGGAACCCTTTCAAATGCCCCAGGACAATTTGGCCTCTCTGCTTTCCTGCGGACTCCATCCTCAAAAGCACCTGTTTTCGCTTTCGGCAGCGTCCGGAGCAAAAAAGACAAACGTCCAGCTTTTGCTGCCACAACAAAGGTGCCAGCGGGGAAAAGTAATGCTGGTTCTCACTGCCTCCTGGAACCCTTTCAAATGCCACAGACAATTTGGCCCTCTCTGCTTTCCTGCGGACTCCATCCTCAAAAGCACCTGTTTTCGCTTTCGGCAGCCTCCGGAGCAAAAAAGACAAACGTCCAGCTTTTGCTGCCACAGCAAAGGTGCCAGCGGGGAAAAGTAATGCTGGTTCTCACTGCCTCCTGGAACTCTTTCAAATGCCACAGACAATTTGGCCCTCTCTGCTTTCCTGCGGACTCCATCCTCAAAAGCAGCTGTTTTCGCTTTCGGCAGCCTCCGGAGCAAAAAAGACAAACGTCCAGCTTTTGCTGCCACAGCAAAGGTGCCAGCGGGGAAAAGTAATGCTGGTTCTCACTGCCTCCTGGAACCCTTTCAAATGCCACAGACAATTTGGCCCTCTCTGCTTTCCTGCGGACTCCATCCTCAAAAGCACCTGTTTTCGCTTTCGGCAGCCTCCGGAGCAAAAAAGACAAACGTCCAGCTTTTGCTACCACAGCAAAGGTGCCAGCGGGGAAAAGTAATGCTGGTTCTCACTGCCTCCTGGAACCTCTTCAAATGCCCCTGACAATTTGGCCCTCTTTGCTTTCCTGCGGACTCTATCCTCAAAAGCGCCTTTTTTCACTTTCGGCGCCCTCCGGTGGTAAAAAGACAAACGTCCAGCTTTTGCTGCCACAGCAAAGGTGCCAGCGGGGAAAAGTAATGCTGGTTCTCACTGCCTCCTGGAACTCTTTCAAATGCCACAGACAATTTGGCCCTCTCTGCTTTCCTGCGGACTCCATCCTCAAAAGCACCTGTTTTCGCTTTCGGCAGCCTCCGGAGCAAAAAAGACAAACGTCCAGCTTTTGCTGCCACAGCAAAGGAGCCAGCGGGGAAAAGTAATGCTGGTTCTCACTGCCTCCTGGAACCCTTTCAAATGCCCCAGACAATTTGGCCCTCTCTGCTTTCCTGCGGACCCCATCCTCAAAAGCACCTGTTTTCGCTTTCGGCAACCTCCGGAGCAAAAAAGACAAACGTCCAGCTTTTGCTGCCACAGCAAATGTGCCAGCGGGGAAAAGTAATGCTGGTTCTCACTGCCTCCTGGAACCTCTTCAAATGCCCCAGACAATTTGGCCCTCTCTGCTTTCCTGCGGACTCCATCCTCAAAAGCACCTGTTTTCGCTTTCGGCAGCCTCCGGAGCAAAAAAGACAAACGTCCAGCTTTTGCTGCCACAGCAAAGGTGCCAGCGGGGAAAAGTAATGCTGGTTCTCACTGCCTCCTGGAACCTCTTCAAATGCCCCAGACAATTTGGCCCTCTCTGTTTTCCTGCGGACTCCATCCTCAAAAGCACCTGTTTTACCTTTCGGCGCCCTCCGGTGGTAAAAAGACAAACGTCCAGCTTTTGCTGCCACAACAAAGGTGCCAGCGGGGAAAAGTAATGCTGGTTCTCACTGCCTCCTGGAACCCTTTCAAATGCCACAGACAATTTGGCCCTCTCTGCTTTCCTGCGGACTCCATCCTCAAAAGCACCTGTTTTCGCTTTCGGCAGCCTCCGGAGCAAAAAAGACAAACGTCCAGCTTTTGCTGCCACAACAAAGGTGCCAGCGGGGAAAAGTAATGCTGGTTCTCACTGCCTCCTGGAACCCTTTCAAATGCCCCAGACAATTTGGCCCTCTCTGCTTTCCTGCGGACTCCATCCTCAAAAGCACCTGTTTTCGCTTTTGGCAACCTCCGGAGCAAAAAAGACAAACGTCCAGCTTTTGCTGCCACAGCAAAGGTGCCAGCGGGGAAAAGTAATGCTGGTTCTCACTGCCTCCTGGAACCCTTTCAAATGCCACAGACAATTTGGCCCTCTCTGCTTTCCTGCGGACTCCATCCTCAAAAGCACCTGTTTTCGCTTTCGGCAAACTCCGGAGCAAAAAAGACAAACGTCCAGCTTTTGCTGCCACAGCAAAGGTGCCAGCGGGGAAAAGTAATGCTGTTTCTCACTGCCTCCTGGAACCCTTTCAAATGCCACAGACAATTTGGCCCTCTCTGCTTTCCTGCGGACTCCATCCTCAAAAGCACCTGTTTTCGCTTTCGGCAGCCTCCGGAGCAAAAAAGACAAACGTCCAGCTTTTGCTGCCACAGCAAAGGTGCCAGCGGGGAAAAGTAATGCTGGTTCTCACTGCCTCCTGGAACCTCTTCAAATGCCCCAGACAATTTGGCCCTCTCTGCTTTCCTGCGGACTCCATCCTCAAAAGCACCTGTTTTCGCTTTCGGCAGCCTCCGGAGCAAAAAAGACAAACGTCCAGCTTTTGCTGCCACAGCAAAGGTGCCAGCGGGGAAAAGTAATGCTGGTTCTCACTGCCTCCTGGAACCCTTTCAAATGCCCCAGACAATTTGGCCCTCTCTGCTTTCCTGCGGACTCCATCCTCAAAAGCACCTGTTTTCGCTTTCGGCAGCCTCCGGAGCAAAAAAGACAAACGTCCAGCTTTTGCTGCCACAGCAAAGGTGCCAGCGGGGAAAAGTAATGCTGGTTCTCACTGCCTCCTGGAACCCTTTCAAATTCCCCAGACAATTTGGCCCTCTCTACTTTCCTGCGGACTCCATCCTCAAAAGCACCTGTTTTCGCTTTCGGCAGCCTCCGGAGCAAAAAAGACAAACGTCCAGCTTTTGCTGCCACAACAAAGGTGCCAGAGGGGAAAAGTAATGCTGGTTCTCACTGCCTCCTGGAACCCTTTCAAATGCCCCAGACAATTTGGCCCTCTCTGCTTTCCTGCGGACTCCATCCTCAAAAGCACCTGTTTTCGCTTTCGGCAACCTCCGGAGCAAAAAAGACAAACGTCCAGCTTTTGCTGCCACAGCAAAGGTGCCAGCGGGGAAAAGTAATGCTGGTTCTCACTGCCTCCTGGAACCCTTTCAAATGCCCCTGACAATTTGGCCCTCTCTGCTTTCCTGCGGACTCCATCCTCAAAAGCACCTGTTTTCGCTTTCGGCAGCCTCCGGAGCAAAAAAGACAAACGTCCAGCTTTTGCTGCCACAGCAAAGGTGCCAGCGGGGAAAAGTAATGCTGGTTCTCACTGCCTCCTGGAACCCTTTCAAATGCCACAGACAATTTGGCCCTCTCTGCTTTCCTGCGGACTCCATCCTCAAAAGCACCTGTTTTCGCTTTTGGCAACCTCCGGAGCAAAAAAGACAAACGTCCAGCTTTTGCTGCCACAGCAAAGGTGCCAGCGGGGAAAAGTAATGCTGGTTCTCACTGCCTCCTGGAACCCTTTCAAATGCCACAGACAATTTGGCCCTCTCTGCTTTCCTGCGGACTCCATCCTCAAAAGCACCTGTTTTCGCTTTCGGCAAACTCCGGAGCAAAAAAGACAAACGTCCAGCTTTTGCTGCCACAGCAAAGGTGCCAGCGGGGAAAAGTAATGCTGGTTCTCACTGCCTCCTGGAACCCTTTCAAATGCCCCAGACAATTTGGCCCTCTCTGCTTTCCTGCGGACTCCATCCTCAAAAGCACCTGTTTTCGCTTTCGGCAGCCTCCGGAGCAAAAAAGACAAACGTCCAGCTTTAGCTGCCACAGCAAAGGTGCCAGCGGGGAAAAGTAATGCTGGTTCTCACTGCCTCCTGGAACTCTTTCAAATGCCCCAGACAATTTGGCCCTCTCTGCTTTCCTGCGGACTCCATCCTCAAAAGCACCTGTTTTCGCTTTCGGCAGCCTCCGGAGCAAAAAAGACAAACGTCCAGCTTTTGCTGCCACAGCAAAGGTGCCAGCGGGGAAAAGTAATGCTGGTTCTCACTGCCTCCTGGAACCCTTTCAAATGCCCCAGACAATTTGGCCCTCTCTGCTTTCCTGCGGACTCCATCCTCAAAAGCACCTGTTTTCGCTTTCGGCAGCGTCCGGAGCAAAAAAGACAAACGTCCAGCTTTTGCTGCCACAACAAAGGTGCCAGCGGGGAAAAGTAATGCTGGTTCTCACTGCCTCCTGGAACCCTTTCAAATGCCACAGACAATTTGGCCCTCTCTGCTTTCCTGCGGACTCCATCCTCAAAAGCACCTGTTTTCGCTTTCGGCAGCCTCCGGAGCAAAAAAGACAAACGTCCAGCTTTTGCTGCCACAGCAAAGGTGCCAGCGGGGAAAAGTAATGCTGGTTCTCACTGCCTCCTGGAACTCTTTCAAATGCTACAGACAATTTGGCCCTCTCTGCTTTCCTGCGGACTCCATCCTCAAAAGCAGCTGTTTTCGCTTTCGGCAGCCTCCGGAGCAAAAAAGACAAACGTCCAGCTTTTGCTGCCACAGCAAAGGTGCCAGCGGGGAAAAGTAATGCTGGTTCTCACTGCCTCCTGGAACCCTTTCAAATGCCACAGACAATTTGGCCCTCTCTGCTTTCCTGCGGACTCCATCCTCAAAAGCACCTGTTTTCGCTTTCGGCAGCCTCCGGAGCAAAAAAGACAAACGTCCAGCTTTTGCTACCACAGCAAAGGTGCCAGCGGGGAAAAGTAATGCTGGTTCTCACTGCCTCCTGGAACCTCTTCAAATGCCCCTGACAATTTGGCCCTCTTTGCTTTCCTGCGGACTCTATCCTCAAAAGCGCCTTTTTTCACTTTCGGCGCCCTCCGGTGGTAAAAAGACAAACGTCCAGCTTTTGCTGCCACAGCAAAGGTGCCAGCGGGGAAAAGTAATGCTGGTTCTCACTGCCTCCTGGAACTCTTTCAAATGCCACAGACAATTTGGCCCTCTCTGCTTTCCTGCGGACTCCATCCTCAAAAGCACCTGTTTTCGCTTTCGGCAGCCTCCGGAGCAAAAAAGACAAACGTCCAGCTTTTGCTGCCACAGCAAAGGAGCCAGCGGGGAAAAGTAATGCTGGTTCTCACTGCCTCCTGGAACCCTTTCAAATGCCCCAGACAATTTGGCCCTCTCTGCTTTCCTGCGGACCCCATCCTCAAAAGCACCTGTTTTCGCTTTCGGCAACCTCCGGAGCAAAAAAGACAAACGTCCAGCTTTTGCTGCCACAGCAAATGTGCCAGCGGGGAAAAGTAATGCTGGTTCTCACTGCCTCCTGGAACCTCTTCAAATGCCCCAGACAATTTGGCCCTCTCTGCTTTCCTGCGGACACCATCCTCAAAAGCACCTGTTTTCGCTTTCGGCAGCCTCCGGAGCAAAAAAGACAAACGTCCAGCTTTTGCTGCCACAGCAAAGGTGCCAGCGGGGAAAAGTAATGCTGGTTCTCACTGCCTCCTGGAACCTCTTCAAATGCCCCAGACAATTTGGCCCTCTCTGTTTTCCTGCGGACTCCATCCTCAAAAGCACCTGTTTTACCTTTCGGCGCCCTCCGGTGGTAAAAAGACAAACGTCCAGCTTTTGCTGCCACAGCAAAGGTGCCAGCGGGGAAAAGTAATGCTGGTTCTCACTGCCTCCTGGAACCCTTTCAAATGCCACAGACAATTTGGCCCTCTCTGCTTTCCTGCGGACTCCATCCTCAAAAGCACCTGTTTTCGCTTTCGGCAGCCTCCGGAGCAAAAAAGACAAACGTCCAGCTTTTGCTGCCACAACAAAGGTGCCAGCGGGGAAAAGTAATGCTGGTTCTCACTGCCTCCTGGAACCCTTTCAAATGCCCCAGACAATTTGGCCCTCTCTGCTTTCCTGCGGACTCCATCCTCAAAAGCACCTGTTTTCGCTTTTGGCAACCTCCGGAGCAAAAAAGACAAACGTCCAGCTTTTGCTGCCACAGCAAAAGTGCCAGCGGGGAAAAGTAAAGCTGGTTCTCACTGCCTCCTGGAACCCTTTCAAATGCCCCTGACAATTTGGCCCTCTCTGCTTTCCTGCGGACTCCATCCTCAAAAGCACCTGTTTTCGCTTTCGGCAGCCTCCGGAGCAAAAAAGACAAACGTCCAGCTTTTGCTGCCACAGCAAAGGTGCCAGCGGGGAAAAGTAATGCTGGTTCTCACTGCCTCCTGGAACCCTTTCAAATGCCACAGACAATTTGGCCCTCTCTGCTTTCCTGCGGACTCCATCCTCAAAAGCACCTGTTTTCGCTTTCGGCAAACTCCGGAGCAAAAAAGACAAACGTCCAGCTTTTGCTGCCACAGCAAAGGTGCCAGCGGGGAAAAGTAATGCTGGTTCTCACTGCCTCCTGGAACCCTTTCAAATGCCCCAGACAATTTGGCCCTCTCTGCTTTCCTGCGGACTCCATCCTCAAAAGCACCTGTTTTCACTTTCGGCAGCCTCCGGAGCAAAAAAGACAAACGTCCAGCTTTTGCTGCCACAGCAAAGGTGCCAGCGGGGAAAAGTAATGCTGGTTCTCACTGCCTCCTGGAACCTCTTCAAATGCCCCAGACAATTTGGCCCTCTCTGCTTTCCTGCGGACTCCATCCTCAAAAGCACCTGTTTTCGCTTTCGGCAGCCTCCGGAGCAAAAAAGACAAACGTCCAGCTTTTGCTGCCACAGCAAAGGAGCCAGCGGGGAAAAATAATGCTGGTTCTCACTGCCTCCTGGAACCCTTTCAAATGCCCCAGACAATTTGGCCCTCTCTGCTTTCCTGCGGACTCCATCCTCAAAAGCACCTGTTTTCGCTTTCGGCAAACTCCGGAGCAAAAAAGACAAACGTCCAGCTTTTGCTGCCACAGCAAAGGTGCCAGCGGGGAAAAGTAATGCTGGTTCTCACTGCCTCCTGGAACCCTTTCAAATGCCACAGACAATTTGGCCCTCTCTGCTTTCCTGCGGACTCCATCCTCAAAAGCACCTGTTTTCGCTTTCGGCAAACTCCGGAGCAAAAAAGACAAACGTCCAGCTTTTGCTGCCACAGCAAAGGTGCCAGCGGGGAAAAGTAATGCTGTTTCTCACTGCCTCCTGGAACCCTTTCAAATGCCACAGACAATTTGGCCCTCTCTGCTTTCCTGCGGACTCCATCCTCAAAAGCACCTGTTTTCGCTTTCGGCAGCCTCCGGAGCAAAAAAGACAAACGTCCAGCTTTTGCTGCCACAGCAAAGGTGCCAGCGGGGAAAAGTAATGCTGGTTCTCACTGCCTCCTGGAACCTCTTCAAATGCCCCAGACAATTTGGCCCTCTCTGCTTTCCTGCGGACTCCATCCTCAAAAGCACCTGTTTTCGCTTTCGGCAGCCTCCGGAGCAAAAAAGACAAACGTCCAGCTTTTGCTGCCACAGCAAAGGTGCCAGCGGGGAAAAGTAATGCTGGTTCTCACTGCCTCCTGGAACCCTTTCAAATGCCCCAGACAATTTGGCCCTCTCTGCTTTCCTGCGGACTCCATCCTCAAAAGCACCTGTTTTCGCTTTCGGCAGCCTCCGGAGCAAAAAAGACAAACGTCCAGCTTTTGCTGCCACAGCAAAGGTGCCAGCGGGGAAAAGTAATGCTGGTTCTCACTGCCTCCTGGAACCCTTTCAAATTCCCCAGACAATTTGGCCCTCTCTACTTTCCTGCGGACTCCATCCTCAAAAGCACCTGTTTTCGCTTTCGGCAGCCTCCGGAGCAAAAAAGACAAACGTCCAGCTTTTGCTGCCACAACAAAGGTGCCAGAGGGGAAAAGTAATGCTGGTTCTCACTGCCTCCTGGAACCCTTTCAAATGCCCCAGACAATTTGGCCCTCTCTGCTTTCCTGCGGACTCCATCCTCAAAAGCACCTGTTTTCGCTTTCGGCAACCTCCGGAGCAAAAAAGACAAACGTCCAGCTTTTGCTGCCACAGCAAAGGTGCCAGCGGGGAAAAGTAATGCTGGTTCTCACTGCCTCCTGGAACCCTTTCAAATGCCCCTGACAATTTGGCCCTCTCTGCTTTCCTGCGGACTCCATCCTCAAAAGCACCTGTTTTCGCTTTCGGCAGCCTCCGGAGCAAAAAAGACAAACGTCCAGCTTTTGCTGCCACAGCAAAGGTGCCAGCGGGGAAAAGTAATGCTGGTTCTCACTGCCTCCTGGAACCCTTTCAAATGCCACAGACAATTTGGCCCTCTCTGCTTTCCTGCGGACTCCATCCTCAAAAGCACCTGTTTTCGCTTTTGGCAACCTCCGGAGCAAAAAAGACAAACGTCCAGCTTTTGCTGCCACAGCAAAGGTGCCAGCGGGGAAAAGTAATGCTGGTTCTCACTGCCTCCTGGAACCCTTTCAAATGCCACAGACAATTTGGCCCTCTCTGCTTTCCTGCGGACTCCATCCTCAAAAGCACCTGTTTTCGCTTTCGGCAAACTCCGGAGCAAAAAAGACAAACGTCCAGCTTTTGCTGCCACAGCAAAGGTGCCAGCGGGGAAAAGTAATGCTGGTTCTCACTGCCTCCTGGAACCCTTTCAAATGCCCCAGACAATTTGGCCCTCTCTGCTTTCCTGCGGACTCCATCCTCAAAAGCACCTGTTTTCGCTTTCGGCAGCCTCCGGAGCAAAAAAGACAAACGTCCAGCTTTAGCTGCCACAGCAAAGGTGCCAGCGGGGAAAAGTAATGCTGGTTCTCACTGCCTCCTGGAACTCTTTCAAATGCCCCAGACAATTTGGCCCTCTCTGCTTTCCTGCGGACTCCATCCTCAAAAGCACCTGTTTTCGCTTTCGGCAGCCTCCGGAGCAAAAAAGACAAACGTCCAGCTTTTGCTGCCACAGCAAAGGTGCCAGCGGGGAAAAGTAATGCTGGTTCTCACTGCCTCCTGGAACCCTTTCAAATGCCCCAGACAATTTGGCCCTCTCTGCTTTCCTGCGGACTCCATCCTCAAAAGCACCTGTTTTCGCTTTCGGCAGCGTCCGGAGCAAAAAAGACAAACGTCCAGCTTTTGCTGCCACAACAAAGGTGCCAGCGGGGAAAAGTAATGCTGGTTCTCACTGCCTCCTGGAACCCTTTCAAATGCCACAGACAATTTGGCCCTCTCTGCTTTCCTGCGGACTCCATCCTCAAAAGCACCTGTTTTCGCTTTCGGCAGCCTCCGGAGCAAAAAAGACAAACGTCCAGCTTTTGCTGCCACAGCAAAGGTGCCAGCGGGGAAAAGTAATGCTGGTTCTCACTGCCTCCTGGAACTCTTTCAAATGCCACAGACAATTTGGCCCTCTCTGCTTTCCTGCGGACTCCATCCTCAAAAGCAGCTGTTTTCGCTTTCGGCAGCCTCCGGAGCAAAAAAGACAAACGTCCAGCTTTTGCTGCCACAGCAAAGGTGCCAGCGGGGAAAAGTAATGCTGGTTCTCACTGCCTCCTGGAACCCTTTCAAATGCCACAGACAATTTGGCCCTCTCTGCTTTCCTGCGGACTCCATCCTCAAAAGCACCTGTTTTCGCTTTCGGCAGCCTCCGGAGCAAAAAAGACAAACGTCCAGCTTTTGCTACCACAGCAAAGGTGCCAGCGGGGAAAAGTAATGCTGGTTCTCACTGCCTCCTGGAACCTCTTCAAATGCCCCTGACAATTTGGCCCTCTTTGCTTTCCTGCGGACTCTATCCTCAAAAGCGCCTTTTTTCACTTTCGGCGCCCTCCGGTGGTAAAAAGACAAACGTCCAGCTTTTGCTGCCACAGCAAAGGTGCCAGCGGGGAAAAGTAATGCTGGTTCTCACTGCCTCCTGGAACTCTTTCAAATGCCACAGACAATTTGGCCCTCTCTGCTTTCCTGCGGACTCCATCCTCAAAAGCACCTGTTTTCGCTTTCGGCAGCCTCCGGAGCAAAAAAGACAAACGTCCAGCTTTTGCTGCCACAGCAAAGGAGCCAGCGGGGAAAAGTAATGCTGGTTCTCACTGCCTCCTGGAACCCTTTCAAATGCCCCAGACAATTTGGCCCTCTCTGCTTTCCTGCGGACCCCATCCTCAAAAGCACCTGTTTTCGCTTTCGGCAACCTCCGGAGCAAAAAAGACAAACGTCCAGCTTTTGCTGCCACAGCAAATGTGCCAGCGGGGAAAAGTAATGCTGGTTCTCACTGCCTCCTGGAACCTCTTCAAATGCCCCAGACAATTTGGCCCTCTCTGCTTTCCTGCGGACTCCATCCTCAAAAGCACCTGTTTTCGCTTTCGGCAGCCTCCGGAGCAAAAAAGACAAACGTCCAGCTTTTGCTGCCACAGCAAAGGTGCCAGCGGGGAAAAGTAATGCTGGTTCTCACTGCCTCCTGGAACCTCTTCAAATGCCCCAGACAATTTGGCCCTCTCTGTTTTCCTGCGGACTCCATCCTCAAAAGCACCTGTTTTACCTTTCGGCGCCCTCCGGTGGTAAAAAGACAAACGTCCAGCTTTTGCTGCCACAGCAAAGGTGCCAGCGGGGAAAAGTAATGCTGGTTCTCACTGCCTCCTGGAACCCTTTCAAATGCCACAGACAATTTGGCCCTCTCTGCTTTCCTGCGGACTCCATCCTCAAAAGCACCTGTTTTCGCTTTCGGCAGCCTCCGGAGCAAAAAAGACAAACGTCCAGCTTTTGCTGCCACAACAAAGGTGCCAGCGGGGAAAAGTAATGCTGGTTCTCACTGCCTCCTGGAACCCTTTCAAATGCCCCAGACAATTTGGCCCTCTCTGCTTTCCTGCGGACTCCATCCTCAAAAGCACCTGTTTTCGCTTTTGGCAACCTCCGGAGCAAAAAAGACAAACGTCCAGCTTTTGCTGCCACAGCAAAAGTGCCAGCGGGGAAAAGTAAAGCTGGTTCTCACTGCCTCCTGGAACCCTTTCAAATGCCACAGACAATTTGGCCCTCTCTGCTTTCCTGCGGACTCCATCCTCAAAAGCACCTGTTTTCGCTTTCGGCAGCCTCCGGAGCAAAAAAGACAAACGTCCAGCTTTTGCTGCCACAGCAAAGGTGCCAGCGGGGAAAAGTAAAGCTGGTTCTCACTGCCTCCTGGAACCCTTTCAAATGCCCCTGACAATTTGATCCTCTCTGCTTTCCTGCGGAATCTATCCTCAAAAGCGCCTTTTTTCACTTTCGGCGCCCTCCGGTGGTAAAAAGACAAACGTCCAGCTTTTGCTGCCACAGCAAAGGTGCCAGCGGGGAAAAGTAATGCTGGTTCTCACTGCCTCCTGGAACTCTTTCAAATGCCACAGACAATTTGGCCCTCTCTGCTTTCCTGCGGACTCCATCCTCAAAAGCACCTATTTTCGCTTTCGGCAGCCTCCGGAGCATAAAAGACAAACGTCCAGCTTTTGCTGCCACAGCAAAGGTGCCAGCGGGGAAAAGTAATGCTGGTTCTCACTGCCTCCTGGAACCCTTTCAAATGCCACAGACAATTTGGCCCTCTCTGCTTTCCTGTGGACTCCATCCTCAAAAGCACCTGTTTTCGCTTTCGGCAGCCTCCGGAGCAAAAAAGACAAACGTCCAGCTTTTGCTGCCACAGCAAAGGTGCCAGCGGGGAAAAGTAATGCTGGTTCTCACTGCCTCCTGGAACCCTTTCAAATGCCACAGACAATTTGGCCCTCTCTGCTTTCCTGCGGACTCCATCCTCAAAAGCACCTGTTTTCGCTTTCGGCAGCCTCCGGAGCAAAAAAGACAAACGTCCAGCTTTTGCTGCCACAGCAAAGGTGCCAGCGGGGAAAAGTAATGCTGGTTCTCACTGCCTCCTGGAACCCTTTCAAATGCCCCAGACAATTTGGCCCTCTCTGCTTTCCTGCGGACTCCATCCTCAAAAGCACCTGTTTTCGCTTTCGGCAGCCTCCGGAGCAAAAAAGACAAACGTCCAGCTTTTGCTGCCACAGCAAAGGTGCCAGCGGGGAAAAGTAATGCTGGTTCTCACTGCCTCCTGGAACCCTTTCAAATGCCCCAGACAATTTGGCCCTCTCTGCTTTCCTGCGGACTCCATCCTCAAAAGCACCTGTTTTCGCTTTCGGCAGCCTCCGAAGCAAAAAAGACAAACGTCCAGCTTTTGCTGCCACAACAAAGGTGCCAGCGGGGAAAAGTAATGCTGGTTCTCACTGCCTCCTGGAACCCTTTCAAATGCCACAGACAATTTGGCCCTCTCTGCTTTCCTGCGGACTCCATCCTCAAAAGCACCTGTTTTCGCTTTTGGCAAACTCCGGAGCAAAAAAGACAAACGTCCAGCTTTTGCTGCCACAGCAAAGGTGCCAGCGGGGAAAAGTAATGCTGGTTCTCACTGCCTCCTGGAACCCTTTCAAATGCCCCAGACAATTTGGCCCTCTCTGCTTTCCTGCGGACTCTATCCTCAAATCGCCTTTTTTCACTTTCGGCGCCCTCCGGTGGTAAAAAGACAAACGTCCAGCTTTTGCTGCCACAGCAAAGGTGCCAGCGGGGAAAAGTAATGCTGGTTCTCACTGCCTCCTGGAACTCTTTCAAATGCCACAGACAATTTGGCCCTCTCTGCTTTCCTGCGGACTCCATCCTCAAAAGCACCTGTTTTCGCTTTCGGCAGCCTCCGGAGCAAAAAAGACAAACGTCCAGCTTTTGCTGCCACAGCAAAGGTGCCAGCGGGGAAAAGTAATGCTGGTTCTCACTGCCTCCTGGAACCCTTTCAAATGCCCCAGACAATTTGGCCCTCTCTGCTTTCCTGCGGACTCCATCCTCAAAAGCACCTGTTTTCGCTTTCGGCAGCGTCCGGAGCAAAAAAGACAAACGTCCAGCTTTTGCTGCCACAACAAAGGTGCCAGCGGGGAAAAGTAATGCTGGTTCTCACTGCCTCCTGGAACCCTTTCAAATGCCACAGACAATTTGGCCCTCTCTGCTTTCCTGCGGACTCCATCCTCAAAAGCACCTGTTTTCGCTTTCGGCAGCCTCCGGAGCAAAAAAGACAAACGTCCAGCTTTTGCTGCCACAGCAAAGGTGCCAGCGGGGAAAAGTAATGCTGGTTCTCACTGCCTCCTGGAACTCTTTCAAATGCCACAGACAATTTGGCCCTCTCTGCTTTCCTGCGGACTCCATCCTCAAAAGCAGCTGTTTTCGCTTTCGGCAGCCTCCGGAGCAAAAAAGACAAACGTCCAGCTTTTGCTGCCACAGCAAAGGTGCCAGCGGGGAAAAGTAATGCTGGTTCTCACTGCCTCCTGGAACCCTTTCAAATGCCACAGACAATTTGGCCCTCTCTGCTTTCCTGCGGACTCCATCCTCAAAAGCACCTGTTTTCGCTTTCGGCAGCCTCCGGAGCAAAAAAGACAAACGTCCAGCTTTTGCTACCACAGCAAAGGTGCCAGCGGGGAAAAGTAATGCTGGTTCTCACTGCCTCCTGGAACCTCTTCAAATGCCCCTGACAATTTGGCCCTCTTTGCTTTCCTGCGGACTCTATCCTCAAAAGCGCCTTTTTTCACTTTCGGCGCCCTCCGGTGGTAAAAAGACAAACGTCCAGCTTTTGCTGCCACAGCAAAGGTGCCAGCGGGGAAAAGTAATGCTGGTTCTCACTGCCTCCTGGAACTCTTTCAAATGCCACAGACAATTTGGCCCTCTCTGCTTTCCTGCGGACTCCATCCTCAAAAGCACCTGTTTTCGCTTTCGGCAGCCTCCGGAGCAAAAAAGACAAACGTCCAGCTTTTGCTGCCACAGCAAAGGAGCCAGCGGGGAAAAGTAATGCTGGTTCTCACTGCCTCCTGGAACCCTTTCAAATGCCCCAGACAATTTGGCCCTCTCTGCTTTCCTGCGGACCCCATCCTCAAAAGCACCTGTTTTCGCTTTCGGCAACCTCCGGAGCAAAAAAGACAAACGTCCAGCTTTTGCTGCCACAGCAAATGTGCCAGCGGGGAAAAGTAATGCTGGTTCTCACTGCCTCCTGGAACCTCTTCAAATGCCCCAGACAATTTGGCCCTCTCTGCTTTCCTGCGGACTCCATCCTCAAAAGCACCTGTTTTCGCTTTCGGCAGCCTCCGGAGCAAAAAAGACAAACGTCCAGCTTTTGCTGCCACAGCAAAGGTGCCAGCGGGGAAAAGTAATGCTGGTTCTCACTGCCTCCTGGAACCTCTTCAAATGCCCCAGACAATTTGGCCCTCTCTGTTTTCCTGCGGACTCCATCCTCAAAAGCACCTGTTTTACCTTTCGGCGCCCTCCGGTGGTAAAAAGACAAACGTCCAGCTTTTGCTGCCACAGCAAAGGTGCCAGCGGGGAAAAGTAATGCTGGTTCTCACTGCCTCCTGGAACCCTTTCAAATGCCACAGACAATTTGGCCCTCTCTGCTTTCCTGCGGACTCCATCCTCAAAAGCACCTGTTTTCGCTTTCGGCAGCCTCCGGAGCAAAAAAGACAAACGTCCAGCTTTTGCTGCCACAACAAAGGTGCCAGCGGGGAAAAGTAATGCTGGTTCTCACTGCCTCCTGGAACCCTTTCAAATGCCCCAGACAATTTGGCCCTCTCTGCTTTCCTGCGGACTCCATCCTCAAAAGCACCTGTTTTCGCTTTTGGCAACCTCCGGAGCAAAAAAGACAAACGTCCAGCTTTTGCTGCCACAGCAAAAGTGCCAGCGGGGAAAAGTAAAGCTGGTTCTCACTGCCTCCTGGAACCCTTTCAAATGCCACAGACAATTTGGCCCTCTCTGCTTTCCTGCGGACTCCATCCTCAAAAGCACCTGTTTTCGCTTTCGGCAGCCTCCGGAGCAAAAAAGACAAACGTCCAGCTTTTGCTGCCACAGCAAAGGTGCCAGCGGGGAAAAGTAAAGCTGGTTCTCACTGCCTCCTGGAACCCTTTCAAATGCCCCTGACAATTTGATCCTCTCTGCTTTCCTGCGGAATCTATCCTCAAAAGCGCCTTTTTTCACTTTCGGCGCCCTCCGGTGGTAAAAAGACAAACGTCCAGCTTTTGCTGCCACAGCAAAGGTGCCAGCGGGGAAAAGTAATGCTGGTTCTCACTGCCTCCTGGAACTCTTTCAAATGCCACAGACAATTTGGCCCTCTCTGCTTTCCTGCGGACTCCATCCTCAAAAGCACCTATTTTCGCTTTCGGCAGCCTCCGGAGCATAAAAGACAAACGTCCAGCTTTTGCTGCCACAGCAAAGGTGCCAGCGGGGAAAAGTAATGCTGGTTCTCACTGCCTCCTGGAACCCTTTCAAATGCCACAGACAATTTGGCCCTCTCTGCTTTCCTGTGGACTCCATCCTCAAAAGCACCTGTTTTCGCTTTCGGCAGCCTCCGGAGCAAAAAAGACAAACGTCCAGCTTTTGCTGCCACAGCAAAGGTGCCAGCGGGGAAAAGTAATGCTGGTTCTCACTGCCTCCTGGAACCCTTTCAAATGCCACAGACAATTTGGCCCTCTCTGCTTTCCTGCGGACTCCATCCTCAAAAGCACCTGTTTTCGCTTTCGGCAGCCTCCGGAGCAAAAAAGACAAACGTCCAGCTTTTGCTGCCACAGCAAATGTGCCAGCGGGGAAAAGTAATGCTGGTTCTCACTGCCTCCTGGAACCTCTTCAAATGCCCCAGACAATTTGGCCCTCTCTGCTTTCCTGCGGACTCCATCCTCAAAAGCACCTGTTTTCGCTTTCGGCAGCCTCCGGAGCAAAAAAGACAAACGTCCAGCTTTTGCTGCCACAGCAAAGGTGCCAGCGGGGAAAAGTAATGCTGGTTCTCACTGCCTCCTGGAACCTCTTCAAATGCCCCAGACAATTTGGCCCTCTCTGTTTTCCTGCGGACTCCATCCTCAAAAGCACCTGTTTTACCTTTCGGCGCCCTCCGGTGGTAAAAAGACAAACGTCCAGCTTTTGCTGCCACAGCAAAGGTGCCAGCGGGGAAAAGTAATGCTGGTTCTCACTGCCTCCTGGAACCCTTTCAAATGCCACAGACAATTTGGCCCTCTCTGCTTTCCTGCGGACTCCATCCTCAAAAGCACCTGTTTTCGCTTTCGGCAGCCTCCGGAGCAAAAAAGACAAACGTCCAGCTTTTGCTGCCACAACAAAGGTGCCAGCGGGGAAAAGTAATGCTGGTTCTCACTGCCTCCTGGAACCCTTTCAAATGCCCCAGACAATTTGGCCCTCTCTGCTTTCCTGCGGACTCCATCCTCAAAAGCACCTGTTTTCGCTTTTGGCAACCTCCGGAGCAAAAAAGACAAACGTCCAGCTTTTGCTGCCACAGCAAAAGTGCCAGCGGGGAAAAGTAAAGCTGGTTCTCACTGCCTCCTGGAACCCTTTCAAATGCCACAGACAATTTGGCCCTCTCTGCTTTCCTGCGGACTCCATCCTCAAAAGCACCTGTTTTCGCTTTCGGCAGCCTCCGGAGCAAAAAAGACAAACGTCCAGCTTTTGCTGCCACAGCAAAGGTGCCAGCGGGGAAAAGTAAAGCTGGTTCTCACTGCCTCCTGGAACCCTTTCAAATGCCCCTGACAATTTGATCCTCTCTGCTTTCCTGCGGAATCTATCCTCAAAAGCGCCTTTTTTCACTTTCGGCGCCCTCCGGTGGTAAAAAGACAAACGTCCAGCTTTTGCTGCCACAGCAAAGGTGCCAGCGGGGAAAAGTAATGCTGGTTCTCACTGCCTCCTGGAACTCTTTCAAATGCCACAGACAATTTGGCCCTCTCTGCTTTCCTGCGGACTCCATCCTCAAAAGCACCTATTTTCGCTTTCGGCAGCCTCCGGAGCATAAAAGACAAACGTCCAGCTTTTGCTGCCACAGCAAAGGTGCCAGCGGGGAAAAGTAATGCTGGTTCTCACTGCCTCCTGGAACCCTTTCAAATGCCACAGACAATTTGGCCCTCTCTGCTTTCCTGTGGACTCCATCCTCAAAAGCACCTGTTTTCGCTTTCGGCAGCCTCCGGAGCAAAAAAGACAAACGTCCAGCTTTTGCTGCCACAGCAAAGGTGCCAGCGGGGAAAAGTAATGCTGGTTCTCACTGCCTCCTGGAACCCTTTCAAATGCCACAGACAATTTGGCCCTCTCTGCTTTCCTGCGGACTCCATCCTCAAAAGCACCTGTTTTCGCTTTCGGCAGCCTCCGGAGCAAAAAAGACAAACGTCCAGCTTTTGCTGCCACAGCAAAGGTGCCAGCGGGGAAAAGTAATGCTGGTTCTCACTGCCTCCTGGAACCCTTTCAAATGCCCCAGACAATTTGGCCCTCTCTGCTTTCCTGCGGACTCCATCCTCAAAAGCACCTGTTTTCGCTTTCGGCAGCCTCCGGAGCAAAAAAGACAAACGTCCAGCTTTTGCTGCCACAGCAAAGGTGCCAGCGGGGAAAAGTAATGCTGGTTCTCACTGCCTCCTGGAACCCTTTCAAATGCCCCAGACAATTTGGCCCTCTCTGCTTTCCTGCGGACTCCATCCTCAAAAGCACCTGTTTTCGCTTTCGGCAGCCTCCGAAGCAAAAAAGACAAACGTCCAGCTTTTGCTGCCACAACAAAGGTGCCAGCGGGGAAAAGTAATGCTGGTTCTCACTGCCTCCTGGAACCCTTTCAAATGCCACAGACAATTTGGCCCTCTCTGCTTTCCTGCGGACTCCATCCTCAAAAGCACCTGTTTTCGCTTTTGGCAAACTCCGGAGCAAAAAAGACAAACGTCCAGCTTTTGCTGCCACAGCAAAGGTGCCAGCGGGGAAAAGTAATGCTGGTTCTCACTGCCTCCTGGAACCCTTTCAAATGCCCCAGACAATTTGGCCCTCTCTGCTTTCCTGCGGACTCTATCCTCAAATCGCCTTTTTTCACTTTCGGCGCCCTCCGGTGGTAAAAAGACAAACGTCCAGCTTTTGCTGCCACAGCAAAGGTGCCAGCGGGGAAAAGTAATGCTGGTTCTCACTGCCTCCTGGAACTCTTTCAAATGCCACAGACAATTTGGCCCTCTCTGCTTTCCTGCGGACTCCATCCTCAAAAGCACCTATTTTCGCTTTCGGCAGCCTCCGGAGCATAAAAGACAAACGTCCAGCTTTTGCTGCCACAGCAAAGGTGCCAGCGGGGAAAAGTAATGCTGGTTCTCACTGCCTCCTGGAACCCTTTCAAATGCCCCAGACAATTTGGCCCTCTCTGCTTTCCTGCGGACTCCATCCTCAAAAGCACCTGTTTTCGCTTTCGGCAGCCTCCGGAGCAAAAAAGACAAACGTCCAGCTTTTGCTGCCACAGCAAAGGTGCCAGCGGGGAAAAGTAATGCTGGTTCTCACTGCCTCCTGGAACCCTTTCAAATGCCCCAGACAATTTGGCCCTCTCTGCTTTCCTGCGGACTCCATCCTCAAAAGAACCTGTTTTCGCTTTCGGCAGCGTCCGGAGCAAAAAAGACAAACGTCCAGCTTTTGCTGCCACAACAAAGGTGCCAGCGGGGAAAAGTAATGCTGGTTCTCACTGCCTCCTGGAACCCTTTCAAATGCCACAGACAATTTGGCCCTCTCTGCTTTCCTGCGGACTCCATCCTCAAAAGCACCTGTTTTCGCTTTCGGCAGCCTCCGGAGCAAAAAAGACAAACGTCCAGCTTTTGCTGCCACAGCAAAGGTGCCAGCGGGGAAAAGTAATGCTGGTTCTCACTGCCTCCTGGAACCTCTTCAAATGCCCCTGACAATTTGGCCCTCTTTGCTTTCCTGCGGACTCTATCCTCAAAAGCGCCTTTTTTCACTTTCGGCGCCCTCCGGTGGTAAAAAGACAAACGTCCAGCTTTTGCTGCCACAGCAAAGGTGCCAGCGGGGAAAAGTAATGCTGGTTCTCACTGCCTCCTGGAACTCTTTCAAATGCCACAGACAATTTGGCCCTCTCTGCTTTCCTGCGGACTCCATCCTCAAAAGCACCTGTTTTCGCTTTCGGCAGCCTCCGGAGCAAAAAAGACAAACGTCCAGCTTTTGCTGCCACAGCAAAGGAGCCAGCGGGGAAAAGTAATGCTGGTTCTCACTGCCTCCTGGAACCCTTTCAAATGCCCCAGACAATTTGGCCCTCTCTGCTTTCCTGCGGACCCCATCCTCAAAAGCACCTGTTTTCGCTTTCGGCAACCTCCGGAGCAAAAAAGACAAACGTCCAGCTTTTGCTGCCACAGCAAAGGTGCCAGCGGGGAAAAGTAATGCTGGTTCTCACTGCCTCCTGGAACCCTTTCAAATGCCACAGACAATTTGGCCCTCTCTGCTTTCCTGCGGACTCCATCCTCAAAAGCACCTGTTTTCGCTTTCGGCAGCCTCCGGAGCAAAAAAGACAAACGTCCAGCTTTTGCTGCCACAGCAAATGTGCCAGCGGGGAAAAGTAATGCTGGTTCTCACTGCCTCCTGGAACCTCTTCAAATGCCACAGACAATTTGGCCCTCTCTGCTTTCCTGCGGACTCCATCCTCAAAAGCACCTGTTTTCGCTTTCGGCAGCCTCCGGAGCAAAAAAGACAAACGTCCAGCTTTTGCTGCCACAGCAAAGGTGCCAGCGGGGAAAAGTAATGCTGGTTCTCACTGCCTCCTGGAACCTCTTCAAATGCCCCAGACAATTTGGCCCTCTCTGCTTTCCTGCGGACTCCATCCTCAAAAGCACCTGTTTTCACTTTCGGCGCCCTCCGGTGGTAAAAAGACAAACGTCCAGCTTTTGCTGCCACAGCAAAGGTGCCAGCGGGGAAAAGTAATGCTGGTTCTCACTGCCTCCTGGAACCCTTTCAAATGCCACAGACAATTTGGCCCTCTCTGCTTTCCTGCGGACTCCATCCTCAAAAGCACCTGTTTTCGCTTTCGGCAGCCTCCGGAGCAAAAAAGACAAACGTCCAGCTTTTGCTGCCACAGCAAAGGTGCCAGCGGGGAAAAGTGATGCTGGTTCTCACTGCCTCCTGGAACCCTTTCAAATGCCCCAGACAATTTGGCCCTCTCTGCTTTCCTGCGGACTCCATCCTCAAAAGCACCTGTTTTCGCTTTTGGCAAACTCCGGAGCAAAAAAGACAAACGTCCAGCTTTTGCTGCCACAGCAAAGGTGCCAGCGGGGAAAAGTAATGCTGGTTCTCACTGCCTCCTGGAACCCTTTCAAATGCCCCAGACAATTTGGCCCTCTCTGCTTTCCTGCGGACTCTATCCTCAAATCGCCTTTTTTCACTTTCGGCGCCCTCCGGTGGTAAAAAGACAAACGTCCAGCTTTTGCTGCCACAGCAAAGGTGCCAGCGGGGAAAAGTAATGCTGGTTCTCACTGCCTCCTGGAACTCTTTCAAATGCCACAGACAATTTGGCCCTCTCTGCTTTCCTGCGGACTCCATCCTCAAAAGCACCTATTTTCGCTTTCGGCAGCCTCCGGAGCATAAAAGACAAACGTCCAGCTTTTGCTGCCACAGCAAAGGTGCCAGCGGGGAAAAGTAATGCTGGTTCTCACTGCCTCCTGGAACCCTTTCAAATGCCCCAGACAATTTGGCCCTCTCTGCTTTCCTGCGGACTCCATCCTCAAAAGCACCTGTTTTCGCTTTCGGCAGCCTCCGGAGCAAAAAAGACAAACGTCCAGCTTTTGCTGCCACAGCAAAGGTGCCAGCGGGGAAAAGTAATGCTGGTTCTCACTGCCTCCTGGAACCCTTTCAAATGCCACAGACAATTTGGCCCTCTCTGCTTTCCTGCGGACTCCATCCTCAAAAGCACCTGTTTTCGCTTTCGGCAGCCTCCGGAGCAAAAAAGACAAACGTCCAGCTTTTGCTGCCACAGCAAAGGTGCCAGCGGGGAAAAGTAATGCTGGTTCTCACTGCCTCCTGGAACCTCTTCAAATGCCCCAGACAATTTGGCCCTCTCTGCTTTCCTGCGGACTCCATCCTCAAAAGCACCTGTTTTCGCTTTCGGCAGCCTCCGGAGCAAAAAAGACAAACGTCCAGCTTTTGCTGCCACAGCAAAGGTGCCAGCGGGGAAAAGTAATGCTGGTTCTCACTGCCTCCTGGAACCCTTTCAAATGCCACAGACAATTTGGCCCTCTCTGCTTTCCTGCGGACTCCATCCTCAAAAGCACCTGTTTTCGCTTTCGGCAGCCTCCGGAGCAAAAAAGACAAACGTCCAGCTTTTGCTGCCACAGCAAAGGTGCCAGCGGGGAAAAGTAATGCTGGTTCTCACTGCCTCCTGGAACCCTTTCAAATGCCACAGACAATTTGGCCCTCTCTGCTTTCCTGCGGACTCCATCCTCAAAAGCACCTGTTTTCGCTTTCGGCAGCCTCCGGAGCAAAAAAGACAAACGTCCAGCTTTTGCTGCCACAGCAAAGGTGCCAGCGGGGAAAAGTAATGCTGGTTCTCACTGCCTCCTGGAACCCTTTCAAATGCCCCAGACAATTTGGCCCTCTCTGCTTTCCTGCGGACTCCATCCTCAAAAGCACCTGTTTTCGCTTTCGGCAGCCTCCGGAGCAAAAAAGACAAACGTCCAGCTTTTGCTGCCACAGCAAAGGTGCCAGCGGGGAAAAGTAATGCTGGTTCTCACTGCCTCCTGGAACCCTTTCAAATGCCACAGACAATTTGGCCCTCTCTGCTTTCCTGCGGACTCCATCCTCAAAAGCACCTGTTTTCGCTTTCGGCAGCCTCCGGAGCAAAAAAGACAAACGTCCAGCTTTTGCTGCCACAGCAAAGGTGCCAGCGGGGAAAAGTAATGCTGGTTCTCACTGCCTCCTGGAACCCTTTCAAATGCCCCAGACAATTTGGCCCTCTCTGCTTTCCTGCGGACTCTATCCTCAAAAGCGCCTTTTTTCACTTTCGGCGCCCTCCGGTGGTAAAAAGACAAACGTCCAGCTTTTGCTGCCACAGCAAAGGTGCCAGCGGGGAAAAGTAATGCTGGTTCTCACTGCCTCCTGGAACTCTTTCAAATGCCACAGACAATTTGGCCCTCTCTGCTTTCCTGCGGACTCCATCCTCAAAAGCACCTGTTTTCGCTTTCGGAAGCCTCCGGAGCAAAAAAGACAAACGTCCAGCTTTTGCTGCCACAACAAAGGTGCCAGCGGGGAAAAGTAATGCTGGTTCTCACTGCCTCCTGGAACCCTTTCAAATGCCCCAGACAATTTGGCCCTCTCTGCTTTCCTGCGGACTCCATCCTCAAAAGCACCTGTTTTCGCTTTCGGCAACCTCCGGAGCAAAAAAGACAAACGTCCAGCTTTTGCTGCCACAGCAAAGGTGCCAGCGGGGAAAAGTAATGCTGTTTCTCACTGCCTCCTGGAACCCTTTCAAATGCCACAGACAATTTGGCCCTCTCTGCTTTCCTGCGGACTCCATCCTCAAAAGCACCTCTTTTCGCTTTCGGCAGCCTCCGGAGCAAAAAAGACAAACGTCCAGCTTTTGCTGCCACAGCAAAGGTGCCAGCGGGGAAAAGTAATGCTGGTTCTCACTGCCTCCTGGAACTCTTTCAAATGCCACAGACAATTTGGCCCTCTCTGCTTTCCTGCGGACTCCATCCTCAAAAGCACCTATTTTCGCTTTCGGCAGCCCCCGGATCAAAAAAGACAAACGTCCAGCTTTTGCTGCCACAGCAAAGGTGCCAGCGGGGAAAAGTAATGCTGGTTCTCACTGCCTCCTGGAACCCTTTCAAATGCCACAGACAATTTGGCCCTCTCTGCTTTCCTGCGGACTCCATCCTCAAAAGCACCTGTTTTCGCTTTCGGCAGCCTCCGGAGCAAAAAAGACAAACGTCCAGCTTTTGCTGCCACAGCAAAGGAGCCAGCGGGGAAAAGTAATGCTGGTTCTCACTGCCTCCTGGAACCCTTTCAAATGCCCCAGACAATTTGGCCCTCTCTGCTTTCCTGCGGACTCCATCCTCAAAAGCACCTGTTTTCGCTTTCGGCAAACTCCGGAGCAAAAAAGACAAACGTCCAGCTTTTGCTGCCACAGCAAAGGTGCCAGCGGGGAAAAGTAATGCTGGTTCTCACTGCCTCCTGGAACCCTTTCAAATGCCACAGACAATTTGGCCCTCTCTGCTTTCCTGCGGACTCCATCCTCAAAAGCACCTGTTTTCGCTTTCGGCAGCCTCCGGAGCAAAAAAGACAAACGTCCAGCTTTTGCTGCCACAGCAAAGGTGCCAGCGGGGAAAAGTAATGCTGGTTCTCACTGCCTCCTGGAACCCTTTCAAATGCCCCAGACAATTTGGCCCTCTCTGCTTTCCTGCGGACTCCATCCTCAAAAGCACCTGTTTTCGCTTTCGGCAACCTCCGGAGCAAAAAAGACAAACGTCCAGCTTTTGCTGCCACAGCAAAAGTGCCAGCGGGGAAAAGTAATGCTGGTTCTCACTGCCTCCTGGAACGCTTTCAAATGCCACAGACAATTTGGCCCTCTCTGCTTTCCTGCGGACTCCATCCTCAAAAGCACCTATTTTCGCTTTCGGCAGCCTCCGGAGCAAAAAAGACAAACGTCCAGCTTTTGCTGCCACAGCAAAGGTGCCAGCGGGGAAAAGTAATGCTGGTTCTCACTGCCTCCTGGAACCCTTTCAAATGCCCCTGACAATTTGGCCCTCTCTGCTTTCCTGCGGAATCTATCCTCAAAAGCGCCTTTTTTCACTTTCGGCGCCCTCCGGAGCATAAAAGACAAACGTCCAGCTTTTGCTGCCACAGCAAAGGTGCCAGCGGGGAAAAGTAATGCTGGTTCTCACTGCCTCCTGGAACCCTTTCAAATGCCACAGACAATTTGGCCCTCTCTGCTTTCCTGCGGACTCCATCCTCAAAAGCACCTGTTTTCGCTTTCGGCAGCCTCCGGAGCAAAAAAGACAAACGTCCAGCTTTTGCTGCCACAGCAAAGTTGCCAGCGGGGAAAAGTAATGCTGTTTCTCAGTGCCTCCTGGAACCCTTTCAAATGCCACAGACAATTTGGCCCTCTCTGCTTTCCTGCGGACTCCATCCTCAAAAGCACCTGTTTTCGCTTTCGGCAGCCTCCGGAGCAAAAAAGACAAACGTCCAGCTTTTGCTGCCACAGCAAAGGTGCCAGCGGGGAAAAGTAATGCTGGTTCTCACTGCCTCCTGGAACCCTTTCAAATGCCACAGACAATTTGGCCCTCTCTGCTTTCCTGCGGACTCCATCCTCAAAAGCACCTGTTTTCTCTTTCGGCAGCCTCCGGAGCAAAAAAGACAAACGTCCAGCTTTTGCTGCCACAGCAAAGGTGCCAGCGGGGAAAAGTGATGCTGGTTCTCAGTGCCTCCTGGAACCCTTTCAAATGCCCCAGACAATTTGGCCCTCTCTGCTTTCCTGCGGACTCCATCCTCAAAAGCACCTGTTTTCGCTTTCGGCAGCCTCCGGAGCAAAAAAGACAAACGTCCAGCTTTTGCTGCCACAACAAAGCTGCCAGCGGGGAAAAGTAATGCTGGTTCTCAGTGCCTCCTGGAACCCTTTCAAATGCCCCAGACAATTTGGCCCTCTCTGCTTTCCTGCGGACTCCATCCTCAAAAGCACCTGTTTTCGCTTTCGGCAGCGTCCGGAGCAAAAAAGACAAACGTCCAGCTTTTGCTGCCACAGCAAAGGTGCCAGCGGGGAAAAGTAATGCTGGTTCTCACTGCCTCCTGGAACCCTTTCAAATGCCACAGACAATTTGGCCCTCTCTGCTTTCCTGCGGACTCTATCCTCAAATCGCCTTTTTTCACTTTCGGCGCCCTCCGGTGGTAAAAAGACAAACGTCCAGCTTTTGCTGCCACAGCAAAGGTGCCAGCGGGGAAAAGTAATGCTGGTTCTCACTGCCTCCTGGAACCCTTTCAAATGCCACAGACAATTTGGCCCTCTCTGCTTTCCTGCGGACTCCATCCTCGAAAGCACCTGTTTTCGCTTTCGGCAGCCTCCGGAGCAAAAAAAGACAAACGTCCAGCTTTTGCTGCCACAGCAAAGGTGCCAGCGGGGAAAAGTAATGCTGGTTCTCACTGCCTCCTGGAACCCTTTCAAATGCCACAGACAATTTGGCCCTCTCTGCTTTCCTGCGGACTCCATCCTCAAAAGCACCTGTTTTCGCTTTCGGCAGCCTCCGGAGCAAAAAAGACAAACGTCCAGCTTTTGCTGCCACAGCAAAGGTGCCAGCGGGGAAAAGTAATGCTGGTTCTCACTGCCTCCTGGAACCCTTTCAAATGCCACAGACAATTTGGCCCTCTCTGCTTTCCTGCGGACTCCATCCTCAAAAGCACCTGTTTTCTCTTTCGGCAGCCTCCGGAGCAAAAAAGACAAACGTCCAGCTTTTGCTGCCACAGCAAAGGTGCCAGCGGGGAAAAGTGATGCTGGTTCTCAGTGCCTCCTGGAACCCTTTCAAATGCCCCAGACAATTTGGCCCTCTCTGCTTTCCTGCGGACTCTATCCTCAAATCGCCTTTTTTCACTTTCGGCGCCCTCCGGTGGTAAAAAGACAAACGTCCAGCTTTTGCTGCCACAGCAAAGGTGCCAGCGGGGAAAAGTAATGCTGGTTCTCACTGCCTCCTGGAACCCTTTCAAATGCCACAGACAATTTGGCCCTCTCTGCTTTCCTGCGGACTCCATCCTCGAAAGCACCTGTTTTCGCTTTCGGCAGCCTCCGGAGCAAAAAAAGACAAACGTCCAGCTTTTGCTGCCACAGCAAAGGTGCCAGCGGGGAAAAGTAATGCTGGTTCTCACTGCCTCCTGGAACCCTTTCAAATGCCACAGACAATTTGGCCCTCTCTGCTTTCCTGCGGACTCCATCCTCAAAAGCACCTGTTTTTGCTTTCGGCAGCCTCCGGAGCAAAAAAGACAAACGTCCAGCTTTTGCTGCCACAGCAAAGGTGCCAGCGGGGAAAAGTAATGCTGGTTCTCACTGCCTCCTGGAACCCTTTCAAATGCCACAGACAATTTGGCCCTCTCTGCTTTCCTGCGGACTCCATCCTCAAAAGCACCTGTTTTCGCTTTCGGCAGCCTCCGGAGCAAAAAAGACAAACGTCCAGCTTTTGCTGCCACAACAAAGGTGCCAGCGGGGAAAAGTAATGCTGGTTCTCAATGCCTCCTGGAACCCTTTCAAATGCCACAGACAATTTGGCCCTCTCTGCTTTCCTGCGGACTCCATCCTCAAAAGCACCTGTTTTCGCTTTCGGCAACCTCCGGAGCAAAAAAGACAAACGTCCAGCTTTTGCTGCCACAGCAAAGGTGCCAGCGGGGAAAAGTAATGCTGGTTCTCACTGCCTCCTGGAACCCTTTCAAATGCCACAGACAATTTGGCCCTCTCTGCTTTCCTGCGGACTCCATCCTCAAAAGCACCTGTTTTTGCTTTCGGCAGCCTCCGGAGCAAAAAAGACAAACGTCCAGCTTTTGCTGCCACAGCAAAGGTGCCAGCAGGGAAAAGTAATGCTGGTTCTCACTGCCTCCTGGAACCTCTTCAAATGCCCCAGACAATTTGGCCCTCTCTGCTTTCCTGCGGACTCCATCCTCAAAAGCACCTGTTTTCGCTTTCGGCAGCCTCCGGAGCAAAAAAGACAAACGTCCAGCTTTTGCTGCCACAGCAAAGGTGCCAGCGGGGAAAAGTAATGCTGGTTCTCACTGCCTCCTGGAACCCTTTCAAATGCCACAGACAATTTGGCCCTCTCTGCTTTCCTGCGGACTCCATCCTCAAAAGCACCTGTTTTTGCTTTCGGCAGCCTCCGGAGCAAAAAAGACAAACGTCCAGCTTTTGCTGCCACAGCAAAGGTGCCAGCAGGGAAAAGTAATGCTGGTTCTCACTGCCTCCTGGAACCTCTTCAAATGCCCCAGACAATTTGGCCCTCTCTGCTTTCCTGCGGACTCCATCCTCAAAAGCACCTGTTTTCGCTTTTGGCAACCTCCGGAGCAAAAAAGACAAACGTCCAGCTTTTGCTGCCACAGCAAAGGTGCCAGCGGGGAAAAGTAATGCTGGTTCTCACTGCCTCCTGGAACCTCTTCAAATGCCCCAGACAATTTGGCCCTCTCTGCTTTCCTGCGGACTCCATCCTCAAAAGCACCTGTTTTCGCTTTCGGCAGCCTCCGGAGCAAAAAAGACAAACGTCCAGCTTTTGCTGCCACAGCAAAGGTGCCAGCGGGGAAAAGTAATGCTGGTTCTCACTGCCTCCTGGAACCCTTTCAAATGCCACAGACAATTTGGCCCTCTCTGCTTTCCTGCGGACTCCATCCTCAAAAGCACCTGTTTTCGCTTTCGGCAACCTCCGGAGCAAAAAAGACAAACGTCCAGCTTTTGCTGCCACAGCAAAGGTGCCAGCGGGGAAAAGTAATGCTGGTTCTCACTGCCTCCTGGAACCCTTTCAAATGCCCCTGACAATTTGGCCCTCTCTGCTTTCCTGCGGACTCCATCCTCAAAAGCACCTGTTTTCGCTTTCGGCAGCCTCCGGAGCAAAAAAGACAAACGTCCAGCTTTTGCTGCCACAGCAAAGGTGCCAGCGGGGAAAAGTAATGCTGGTTCTCACTGCCTCCTGGAACCTCTTCAAATGCCACAGACAATTTGGCCCTCTCTGCTTTCCTGCGGACTCCATCCTCAAAAGCACCTGTTTTCGCTTTTGGCAACCTCCGGAGCAAAAAAGACAAACGTCCAGCTTTTGCTGCCACAGCAAAGGTGCCAGCGGGGAAAAGTAATGCTGGTTCTCACTGCCTCCTGGAACCCTTTCAAATGCCCCAGACAATTTGGCCCTCTCTGCTTTCCTGCGGACTCCATCCTCAAAAGCACCTGTTTTCGCTTTCGGCAGCCTCCGGAGCAAAAAAGACAAACGTCCAGCTTTTGCTGCCACAGCAAAGGTGCCAGCGGGGAAAAGTAATGCTGGTTCTCACTGCCTCCTGGAACCCTTTCAAATGCCACAGACAATTTGGCCCTCTCTGCTTTCCTGCGGACTCCATCCTCAAAAGCACCTGTTTTCGCTTTCGGCAGCGTCCGGAGCAAAAAAGACAAACGTCCAGCTTTTGCTGCCACAGCAAAGGTGCCAGCGGGGAAAAGTAATGCTGGTTCTCACTGCCTCCTGGAACCCTTTCAAATGCCACAGACAATTTGGCCCTCTCTGCTTTCCTGCGGACTCCATCCTCAAAAGCACCTGTTTTCGCTTTCGGCAACCTCCGGAGCAAAAAAGACAAACGTCCAGCTTTTGCTGCCACAGCAAAGGTGCCAGCGGGGAAAAGTAATGCTGGTTCTCACTGCCTCCTGGAACCCTTTCAAATGCCACAGACAATTTGGCCCTCTCTGCTTTCCTGCGGACTCCATCCTCAAAAGCACCTGTTTTCGCTTTCGGCAGCCTCCGGAGCAAAAAAGACAAACGTCCAGCTTTTGCTGCCACAGCAAAGGTGCCAGCGGGGAAAAGTAATGCTGGTTCTCACTGCCTCCTGGAACCTCTTCAAATGCCCCTGACAATTTGGCCCTCTCTGCTTTCCTGCGGACTCTATCCTCAAAAGCGCCTTTTTTCACTTTCGGCGCCCTCCGGTGGTAAAAAGACAAACGTCCAGCTTTTGCTGCCACAGCAAAGGTGCCAGCGGGGAAAAGTAATGCTGGTTCTCACTGCCTCCTGGAACCCCTTCAAATGCCCCACACAATTTGGCCCTCTCTGCTTTCCTGCGGACTCCATCCTCAAAAGCACCTGTTTTCGCTTTCGGCAGCCTCCGGAGCAAAAAAGACAAACGTCCAGCTTTTGCTGCCACAGCAAAGGAGCCAGCGGGGAAAAGTAATGCTGGTTCTCACTGCCTCCTGGAACCCTTTCAAATGCCCCAGACAATTTGGCCCTCTCTGCTTTCCTGCGGACCCCATCCTCAAAAGCACCTGTTTTCGCTTTCGGCAACCTCCGGAGCAAAAAAGACAAACGTCCAGCTTTTGCTGCCACAGCAAAGGTGCCAGCGGGGAAAAGTAATGCTGGTTCTCACTGCCTCCTGGAACCCTTTCAAATGCCACAGACAATTTGGCCCTCTCTGCTTTCCTGCGGACTCCATCCTCAAAAGCACCTGTTTTCGCTTTCGGCAGCCTCCGGAGCAAAAAAGACAAACGTCCAGCTTTTGCTGCCACAGCAAAGGTGCCAGCGGGGAAAAGTAATGCTGGTTCTCACTGCCTCCTGGAACCTCTTCAAATGCCCCAGACAATTTGGCCCTCTCTGCTTTCCTGCGGACTCCATCCTCAAAAGCACCTGTTTTCGCTTTCGGCAGCCTCCGGAGCAAAAAAGACAAACGTCCAGCTTTTGCTGCCACAGCAAAGGTGCCAGCGGGGAAAAGTAATGCTGGTTCTCACTGCCTCCTGGAACCCTTTCAAATGCCACAGACAATTTGGCCCTCTCTGCTTTCCTGCGGACTCCATCCTCAAAAGCACCTGTTTTCGCTTTCGGCAGCCTCCGGAGCAAAAAAGACAAACGTCCAGCTTTTGCTGCCACAGCAAAGGTGCCAGCGGGGAAAAGTAATGCTGGTTCTCACTGCCTCCTGGAACCCTTTCAAATGCCACAGACAATTTGGCCCTCTCTGCTTTCCTGCGGACTCCATCCTCAAAAGCACCTGTTTTCGCTTTCGGCAGCCTCCGGAGCAAAAAAGACAAACGTCCAGCTTTTGCTGCCACAGCAAAGGTGCCAGCGGGGAAAAGTAATGCTGGTTCTCACTGCCTCCTGGAACCCTTTCAAATGCCACAGACAATTTGGCCCTCTCTGCTTTCCTGCGGACTCCATCCTCAAAAGCACCTGTTTTCGCTTTCGGCAGCCTCCGGAGCAAAAAAGACAAACGTCCAGCTTTTGCTGCCACAGCAAAGGTGCCAGCGGGGAAAAGTAATGCTGGTTCTCACTGCCTCCTGGAACCCTTTCAAATGCCACAGACAATTTGGCCCTCTCTGCTTTCCTGCGGACTCCATCCTCAAAAGCACCTGTTTTCGCTTTCGGCAGCCTCCGGAGCAAAAAAGACAAACGTCCAGCTTTTGCTGCCACAGCAAAGGTGCCAGCGGGGAAAAGTAATGCTGGTTCTCACTGCCTCCTGGAACCCTTTCAAATGCCCCAGACAATTTGGCCCTCTCTGCTTTCCTGCGGACTCTATCCTCAAAAGCGCCTTTTTTCACTTTCGGCGCCCTCCGGTGGTAAAAAGACAAACGTCCAGCTTTTGCTGCCACAGCAAAGGTGCCAGCGGGGAAAAGTAATGCTGGTTCTCACTGCCTCCTGGAACTCTTTCAAATGCCACAGACAATTTGGCCCTCTCTGCTTTCCTGCGGACTCCATCCTCAAAAGCACCTGTTTTCGCTTTCGGAAGCCTCCGGAGCAAAAAAGACAAACGTCCAGCTTTTGCTGCCACAACAAAGGTGCCAGCGGGGAAAAGTAATGCTGGTTCTCACTGCCTCCTGGAACCCTTTCAAATGCCCCAGACAATTTGGCCCTCTCTGCTTTCCTGCGGACTCCATCCTCAAAAGCACCTGTTTTCGCTTTCGGCAACCTCCGGAGCAAAAAAGACAAACGTCCAGCTTTTGCTGCCACAGCAAAGGTGCCAGCGGGGAAAAGTAATGCTGTTTCCTCACTGCCTCCTGGAACCCTTTCAAATGCCACAGACAATTTGGCCCTCTCTGCTTTCCTGCGGACTCCATCCTCAAAAGCACCTCTTTTCGCTTTCGGCAGCCTCCGGAGCAAAAAAGACAAACGTCCAGCTTTTGCTGCCACAGCAAAGGTGCCAGCGGGGGAAAAGTAATGCTGGTTCTCACTGCCTCCTGGAACCCTTTCAAATGCCACAGACAATTTGGCCCTCTCTGCTTTCCTGCGGACTCCATCCTCAAAAGCACCTGTTTTCGCTTTCGGCAGCCTCCGGAGCAAAAAAGACAAACGTCCAGCTTTTGCTGCCCACAGCAAAGGTGCCAGCGGGGAAAAGTAATGCTGGTTCTCACTGCCTCCTGGAACCTCTTCAAATGCCACAGACAATTTGGCCCTCTCTGCTTTCCTGCGGACTCCATCCTCAAAAAGCACCTGTTTTCGCTTTCGGCAACCTCCGGAGCAAAAAAGACAAACGTCCAGCTTTTGCTGCCACAGCAAAAGTGCCAGCGGGAAAAGTAATGCTGGTTCTCACTGCCTCCTGGAACTCTTTCAAATGCCACAGACAATTTGGCCCTCTCTGCTTTCCTGCGGACTCCATCCTCAAAAGCACCTATTTTCGCTTTCGGCAGGCCTCCGGAGCAAAAAAGACAAACGTCCAGCTTTTGCTGCCACAGCAAAGGTGCCAGCGGGGAAAAGTAATGCTGGTTCTCACTGCCTCCTGGAACCCTTTCAAATGCCACAGACAATTTGGCCCTCTCTGCTTTCCTGTGGACTCCATCCTCAAAAGCACCTGTTTTCGCTTTCGGCAGCCCCTCAAAAAAGACAAACGTCCAGCTTTTGCTGCCACAGCAAAGGTGCCAGCGGGGAAAAGTAATGCTGGTTCTCACTGCCTCCTGGAACCCTTTCAAATGCCACAGACAATTTGGCCCTCTCTGCTTTCCTGCGGACTCCATCCTCAAAAGCACCTGTTTTCGCTTTCGGCAGCCTCCGGAGCAAAAAAGACAAACGTCCAGCTTTTGCTGCCACAGCAAAGGAGCCAGCGGGGAAAAGTAATGCTGGTTCTCACTGCCTCCTGGAACCCTTTCAAATGCCCCAGACAATTTGGCCCTCTCTGCTTTCCTGCGGACTCCATCCTCAAAAGCACCTGTTTTCGCTTTCGGCAAACTCCGGAGCAAAAAAGACAAACGTCCAGCTTTTGCTGCCACAGCAAAGGTGCCAGCGGGGAAAAGTAATGCTGGTTCTCACTGCCTCCTGGAACCCTTTCAAATGCCACAGACAATTTGGCCCTCTCTGCTTTCCTGCGGACTCCATCCTCAAAAGCACCTGTTTTCGCTTTCGGCAGCCTCCGGAGCAAAAAAGACAAACGTCCAGCTTTTGCTGCCACAGCAAAGGTGCCAGCGGGGAAAAGTAATGCTGGTTCTCACTGCCTCCTGGAACCCTTTCAAATGCCCCAGACAATTTGGCCCTCTCTGCTTTCCTGCGGACTCCATCCTCAAAAGCACCTGTTTTCGCTTTCGGCAACCTCCGGAGCAAAAAAGACAAACGTCCAGCTTTTGCTGCCACAGCAAAAGTGCCAGCGGGGAAAAGTAATGCTGGTTCTCACTGCCTCCTGGAACGCTTTCAAATGCCACAGACAATTTGGCCCTCTCTGCTTTCCTGCGGACTCCATCCTCAAAAGCACCTATTTTCGCTTTCGGCAGCCTCCGGAGCAAAAAAGACAAACGTCCAGCTTTTGCTGCCACAGCAAAGGTGCCAGCGGGGAAAAGTAATGCTGGTTCTCACTGCCTCCTGGAACCCTTTCAAATGCCCCTGACAATTTGGCCCTCTCTGCTTTCCTGCGGAATCTATCCTCAAAAGCGCCTTTTTTCACTTTCGGCGCCCTCCGGAGCATAAAAGACAAACGTCCAGCTTTTGCTGCCACAGCAAAGGTGCCAGCGGGGAAAAGTAATGCTGGTTCTCACTGCCTCCTGGAACCCTTTCAAATGCCACAGACAATTTGGCCCTCTCTGCTTTCCTGCGGACTCCATCCTCAAAAGCACCTGTTTTCGCTTTCGGCAGCCTCCGGAGCAAAAAAGACAAACGTCCAGCTTTTGCTGCCACAGCAAAGTTGCCAGCGGGGAAAAGTAATGCTGTTTCTCAGTGCCTCCTGGAACCCTTTCAAATGCCACAGACAATTTGGCCCTCTCTGCTTTCCTGCGGACTCCATCCTCAAAAGCACCTGTTTTCGCTTTCGGCAGCCTCCGGAGCAAAAAAGACAAACGTCCAGCTTTTGCTGCCACAGCAAAGGTGCCAGCGGGGAAAAGTAATGCTGGTTCTCACTGCCTCCTGGAACCCTTTCAAATGCCACAGACAATTTGGCCCTCTCTGCTTTCCTGCGGACTCCATCCTCAAAAGCACCTGTTTTCTCTTTCGGCAGCCTCCGGAGCAAAAAAGACAAACGTCCAGCTTTTGCTGCCACAGCAAAGGTGCCAGCGGGGAAAAGTGATGCTGGTTCTCAGTGCCTCCTGGAACCCTTTCAAATGCCCCAGACAATTTGGCCCTCTCTGCTTTCCTGCGGACTCCATCCTCAAAAGCACCTGTTTTCGCTTTCGGCAGCCTCCGGAGCAAAAAAGACAAACGTCCAGCTTTTGCTGCCACAACAAAGCTGCCAGCGGGGAAAAGTAATGCTGGTTCTCAGTGCCTCCTGGAACCCTTTCAAATGCCCCAGACAATTTGGCCCTCTCTGCTTTCCTGCGGACTCCATCCTCAAAAGCACCTGTTTTCGCTTTCGGCAGCGTCCGGAGCAAAAAAGACAAACGTCCAGCTTTTGCTGCCACAGCAAAGGTGCCAGCGGGGAAAAGTAATGCTGGTTCTCACTGCCTCCTGGAACCCTTTCAAATGCCACAGACAATTTGGCCCTCTCTGCTTTCCTGCGGACTCTATCCTCAAATCGCCTTTTTTCACTTTCGGCGCCCTCCGGTGGTAAAAAGACAAACGTCCAGCTTTTGCTGCCACAGCAAAGGTGCCAGCGGGGAAAAGTAATGCTGGTTCTCACTGCCTCCTGGAACCCTTTCAAATGCCACAGACAATTTGGCCCTCTCTGCTTTCCTGCGGACTCCATCCTCGAAAGCACCTGTTTTCGCTTTCGGCAGCCTCCGGAGCAAAAAAAGACAAACGTCCAGCTTTTGCTGCCACAGCAAAGGTGCCAGCGGGGAAAAGTAATGCTGGTTCTCACTGCCTCCTGGAACCCTTTCAAATGCCACAGACAATTTGGCCCTCTCTGCTTTCCTGCGGACTCCATCCTCAAAAGCACCTGTTTTCGCTTTCAGCAGCCTCCGGAGCAAAAAAGACAAACGTCCAGCTTTTGCTGCCACAGCAAAGGTGCCAGCGGGGAAAAGTAATGCTGGTTCTCACTGCCTCCTGGAACCCTTTCAAATGCCACAGACAATTTGGCCCTCTCTGCTTTCCTGCGGACTCCATCCTCAAAAGCACCTGTTTTCTCTTTCGGCAGCCTCCGGAGCAAAAAAGACAAACGTCCAGCTTTTGCTGCCACAGCAAAGGTGCCAGCGGGGAAAAGTAATGCTGGTTCTCACTGCCTCCTGGAACCTCTTCAAATGCCCCTGACAATTTGGCCCTCTCTGCTTTCCTGCGGACTCTATCCTCAAAAGCGCCTTTTTTCACTTTCGGCGCCCTCCGGTGGTAAAAAGACAAACGTCCAGCTTTTGCTGCCACAGCAAAGGTGCCAGCGGGGAAAAGTAATGCTGGTTCTCACTGCCTCCTGGAACCCCTTCAAATGCCCCACACAATTTGGCCCTCTCTGCTTTCCTGCGGACTCCATCCTCAAAAGCACCTGTTTTCGCTTTCGGCAGCCTCCGGAGCAAAAAAGACAAACGTCCAGCTTTTGCTGCCACAGCAAAGGAGCCAGCGGGGAAAAGTAATGCTGGTTCTCACTGCCTCCTGGAACCCTTTCAAATGCCCCAGACAATTTGGCCCTCTCTGCTTTCCTGCGGACCCCATCCTCAAAAGCACCTGTTTTCGCTTTCGGCAACCTCCGGAGCAAAAAAGACAAACGTCCAGCTTTTGCTGCCACAGCAAAGGTGCCAGCGGGGAAAAGTAATGCTGGTTCTCACTGCCTCCTGGAACCCTTTCAAATGCCACAGACAATTTGGCCCTCTCTGCTTTCCTGCGGACTCCATCCTCAAAAGCACCTGTTTTCGCTTTCGGCAGCCTCCGGAGCAAAAAAGACAAACGTCCAGCTTTTGCTGCCACAGCAAAGGTGCCAGCGGGGAAAAGTAATGCTGGTTCTCACTGCCTCCTGGAACCTCTTCAAATGCCCCAGACAATTTGGCCCTCTCTGCTTTCCTGCGGACTCCATCCTCAAAAGCACCTGTTTTCGCTTTCGGCAGCCTCCGGAGCAAAAAAGACAAACGTCCAGCTTTTGCTGCCACAGCAAAGGTGCCAGCGGGGAAAAGTAATGCTGGTTCTCACTGCCTCCTGGAACCCTTTCAAATGCCACAGACAATTTGGCCCTCTCTGCTTTCCTGCGGACTCCATCCTCAAAAGCACCTCTTTTCGCTTTCGGCAGCCTCCGGAGCAAAAAAGACAAACGTCCAGCTTTTGCTGCCACAGCAAAGGTGCCAGCGGGGAAAAGTAATGCTGGTTCTCACTGCCTCCTGGAACCCTTTCAAATGCCACAGACAATTTGGCCCTCTCTGCTTTCCTGCGGACTCCATCCTCAAAAGCACCTGTTTTCGCTTTCGGCAGCCTCCGGAGCAAAAAAGACAAACGTCCAGCTTTTGCTGCCACAGCAAAGGTGCCAGCGGGGAAAAGTAATGCTGGTTCTCACTGCCTCCTGGAACCCTTTCAAATGCCACAGACAATTTGGCCCTCTCTGCTTTCCTGCGGACTCCATCCTCAAAAGCACCTGTTTTCGCTTTCGGCAGCCTCCGGAGCAAAAAAGACAAACGTCCAGCTTTTGCTGCCACAGCAAAGGTGCCAGCGGGGAAAAGTAATGCTGGTTCTCACTGCCTCCTGGAACCCTTTCAAATGCCACAGACAATTTGGCCCTCTCTGCTTTCCTGCGGACTCCATCCTCAAAAGCACCTGTTTTCGCTTTCGGCAGCCTCCGGAGCAAAAAAGACAAACGTCCAGCTTTTGCTGCCACAGCAAAGGTGCCAGCGGGGAAAAGTAATGCTGGTTCTCACTGCCTCCTGGAACCCTTTCAAATGCCCCAGACAATTTGGCCCTCTCTGCTTTCCTGCGGACTCTATCCTCAAAAGCGCCTTTTTTCACTTTCGGCGCCCTCCGGTGGTAAAAAGACAAACGTCCAGCTTTTGCTGCCACAGCAAAGGTGCCAGCGGGGAAAAGTAATGCTGGTTCTCACTGCCTCCTGGAACTCTTTCAAATGCCACAGACAATTTGGCCCTCTCTGCTTTCCTGCGGACTCCATCCTCAAAAGCACCTGTTTTCGCTTTCGGAAGCCTCCGGAGCAAAAAAGACAAACGTCCAGCTTTTGCTGCCACAACAAAGGTGCCAGCGGGGAAAAGTAATGCTGGTTCTCACTGCCTCCTGGAACCCTTTCAAATGCCCCAGACAATTTGGCCCTCTCTGCTTTCCTGCGGACTCCATCCTCAAAAGCACCTGTTTTCGCTTTCGGCAACCTCCGGAGCAAAAAAGACAAACGTCCAGCTTTTGCTGCCACAGCAAAGGTGCCAGCGGGGAAAAGTAATGCTGGTTCTCACTGCCTCCTGGAACCCTTTCAAATGCCACAGACAATTTGGCCCTCTCTGCTTTCCTGCGGACTCCATCCTCAAAAGCACCTCTTTTCGCTTTCGGCAGCCTCCGGAGCAAAAAAGACAAACGTCCAGCTTTTGCTGCCACAGCAAAGGTGCCAGCGGGGAAAAGTAATGCTGGTTCTCACTGCCTCCTGGAACCCTTTCAAATGCCACAGACAATTTGGCCCTCTCTGCTTTCCTGCGGACTCCATCCTCAAAAGCACCTGTTTTCGCTTTCGGCAGCCTCCGGAGCAAAAAAGACAAACGTCCAGCTTTTGCTGCCACAGCAAAGGTGCCAGCGGGGAAAAGTAATGCTGGTTCTCACTGCCTCCTGGAACCTCTTCAAATGCCACAGACAATTTGGCCCTCTCTGCTTTCCTGCGGACTCCATCCTCAAAAGCACCTGTTTTCGCTTTCGGCAACCTCCGGAGCAAAAAAGACAAACGTCCAGCTTTTGCTGCCACAGCAAAAGTGCCAGCGGGGAAAAGTAATGCTGGTTCTCACTGCCTCCTGGAACTCTTTCAAATGCCACAGACAATTTGGCCCTCTCTGCTTTCCTGCGGACTCCATCCTCAAAAGCACCTATTTTCGCTTTCGGCAGCCTCCGGAGCAAAAAAGACAAACGTCCAGCTTTTGCTGCCACAGCAAAGGTGCCAGCGGGGAAAAGTAATGCTGGTTCTCACTGCCTCCTGGAACCCTTTCAAATGCCACAGACAATTTGGCCCTCTCTGCTTTCCTGTGGACTCCATCCTCAAAAGCACCTGTTTTCGCTTTCGGCAGCCCCCGGATCAAAAAAGACAAACGTCCAGCTTTTGCTGCCACAGCAAAGGTGCCAGCGGGGAAAAGTAATGCTGGTTCTCACTGCCTCCTGGAACCCTTTCAAATGCCACAGACAATTTGGCCCTCTCTGCTTTCCTGCGGACTCCATCCTCAAAAGCACCTGTTTTCGCTTTCGGCAGCCTCCGGAGCAAAAAAGACAAACGTCCAGCTTTTGCTGCCACAGCAAAGGAGCCAGCGGGGAAAAGTAATGCTGGTTCTCACTGCCTCCTGGAACCCTTTCAAATGCCCCAGACAATTTGGCCCTCTCTGCTTTCCTGCGGACTCCATCCTCAAAAGCACCTGTTTTCGCTTTCGGCAAACTCCGGAGCAAAAAAGACAAACGTCCAGCTTTTGCTGCCACAGCAAAGGTGCCAGCGGGGAAAAGTAATGCTGGTTCTCACTGCCTCCTGGAACCCTTTCAAATGCCACAGACAATTTGGCCCTCTCTGCTTTCCTGCGGACTCCATCCTCAAAAGCACCTGTTTTCGCTTTCGGCAGCCTCCGGAGCAAAAAAGACAAACGTCCAGCTTTTGCTGCCACAGCAAAGGTGCCAGCGGGGAAAAGTAATGCTGGTTCTCACTGCCTCCTGGAACCCTTTCAAATGCCCCAGACAATTTGGCCCTCTCTGCTTTCCTGCGGACTCCATCCTCAAAAGCACCTGTTTTCGCTTTCGGCAACCTCCGGAGCAAAAAAGACAAACGTCCAGCTTTTGCTGCCACAGCAAAAGTGCCAGCGGGGAAAAGTAATGCTGGTTCTCACTGCCTCCTGGAACGCTTTCAAATGCCACAGACAATTTGGCCCTCTCTGCTTTCCTGCGGACTCCATCCTCAAAAGCACCTATTTTCGCTTTCGGCAGCCTCCGGAGCAAAAAAGACAAACGTCCAGCTTTTGCTGCCACAGCAAAGGTGCCAGCGGGGAAAAGTAATGCTGGTTCTCACTGCCTCCTGGAACCCTTTCAAATGCCCCTGACAATTTGGCCCTCTCTGCTTTCCTGCGGAATCTATCCTCAAAAGCGCCTTTTTCACTTTCGGCGCCCTCCGGAGCATAAAAGACAAACGTCCAGCTTTTGCTGCCACAGCAAAGGTGCCAGCGGGGAAAAGTAATGCTGGTTCTCAGTGCCTCCTGGAACCCTTTCAAATGCCACAGACAATTTGGCCCTCTCTGCTTTCCTGCGGACTCCATCCTCAAAAGCACCTGTTTTCGCTTTCGGCAGCCTCCGGAGCAAAAAAGACAAACGTCCAGCTTTTGCTGCCACAGCAAAGGTGCCAGCGGGAAAAGTAATGCTGGTTCTCAGTGCCTCCTGGAACCCTTTCAAATGCCACAGACAATTTGGCCCTCTCTGCTTTCCTGCGGACTCCATCCTCAAAAGCACCTGTTTTCGCTTTCGGCAGCCTCCGGAGCAAAAAAGACAAACGTCCAGCTTTTGCTGCCACAGCAAAGGTGCCAGCGGGGAAAAGTAATGCTGGTTCTCACTGCCTCCTGGAACCCTTTCAAATGCCCCAGACAATTTGGCCCTCTCTGCTTTCCTGCGGACTCCATCCTCAAAAGCCCTTTTTTCACTTTCGGCGCCTCTCGTGTGCAAAAAAAGACAAACGTCCAGCTTTTGCCTGCCACAGCAAAGGTGCCAGCGGGGAAAAGTAATGCTGTCTCACTGCCTCCTGGACCCTTTCAAAATGCCCCAGACAATTTGGCCCCTCTGCTTTTCCTGCGGACTCTATCCTCAAAAGCGCCTTTTTTTCACTTTCGGGCGCCTCCGGTGGTAAAAAGACAAACGTCCAGCTTTTGCTGCCACAGCAAAGGTGCCAGCGGGGAAAAGTAATGCTGGTTCTCACTGCCTCCTGGAACTCTTTCAAATGCCACAGACAATTTGGCCCTCTCTGCTTTCCTGCGGACTCCATCCTCAAAAGCACCTGTTTTCGCTTTCGGAAGCCTCCGGAGCAAAAAAGACAAACGTCCAGCTTTTGCTGCCACAACAAAGGTGCCAGCGGGGAAAAGTAATGCTGGTTCTCACTGCCTCCTGGAACCCTTTCAAATGCCCCAGACAATTTGGCCCTCTCTGCTTTCCTGCGGACTCCATCCTCAAAAGCACCTGTTTTCGCTTTCGGCAACCTCCGGAGCAAAAAAGACAAACGTCCAGCTTTTGCTGCCACAGCAAAGGTGCCAGCGGGGAAAAGTAATGCTGGTTCTCACTGCCTCCTGGAACCCTTTCAAATGCCACAGACAATTTGGCCCTCTCTGCTTTCCTGCGGACTCCATCCTCAAAAGCACCTCTTTTCGCTTTCGGCAGCCTCCGGAGCAAAAAAGACAAACGTCCAGCTTTTGCTGCCACAGCAAAGGTGCCAGCGGGGAAAAGTAATGCTGGTTCTCACTGCCTCCTGGAACCCTTTCAAATGCCACAGACAATTTGGCCCTCTCTGCTTTCCTGCGGACTCCATCCTCAAAAGCACCTGTTTTCGCTTTCGGCAGCCTCCGGAGCAAAAAAGACAAACGTCCAGCTTTTGCTGCCACAGCAAAGGTGCCAGCGGGGAAAAGTAATGCTGGTTCTCACTGCCTCCTGGAACCTCTTCAAATGCCACAGACAATTTGGCCCTCTCTGCTTTCCTGCGGACTCCATCCTCAAAAGCACCTGTTTTCGCTTTCGGCAACCTCCGGAGCAAAAAAGACAAACGTCCAGCTTTTGCTGCCACAGCAAAAGTGCCAGCGGGGAAAAGTAATGCTGGTTCTCACTGCCTCCTGGAACTCTTTCAAATGCCACAGACAATTTGGCCCTCTCTGCTTTCCTGCGGACTCCATCCTCAAAAGCACCTATTTTCGCTTTCGGCAGCCTCCGGAGCAAAAAAGACAAACGTCCAGCTTTTGCTGCCACAGCAAAGGTGCCAGCGGGGAAAAGTAATGCTGGTTCTCACTGCCTCCTGGAACCCTTTCAAATGCCACAGACAATTTGGCCCTCTCTGCTTTCCTGTGGACTCCATCCTCAAAAGCACCTGTTTTCGCTTTCGGCAGCCCCCGGATCAAAAAAGACAAACGTCCAGCTTTTGCTGCCACAGCAAAGGTGCCAGCGGGGAAAAGTAATGCTGGTTCTCACTGCCTCCTGGAACCCTTTCAAATGCCACAGACAATTTGGCCCTCTCTGCTTTCCTGCGGACTCCATCCTCAAAAGCACCTGTTTTCGCTTTCGGCAGCCTCCGGAGCAAAAAAGACAAACGTCCAGCTTTTGCTGCCACAGCAAAGGAGCCAGCGGGGAAAAGTAATGCTGGTTCTCACTGCCTCCTGGAACCCTTTCAAATGCCCCAGACAATTTGGCCCTCTCTGCTTTCCTGCGGACTCCATCCTCAAAAGCACCTGTTTTCGCTTTCGGCAAACTCCGGAGCAAAAAAGACAAACGTCCAGCTTTTGCTGCCACAGCAAAGGTGCCAGCGGGGAAAAGTAATGCTGGTTCTCACTGCCTCCTGGAACCCTTTCAAATGCCACAGACAATTTGGCCCTCTCTGCTTTCCTGCGGACTCCATCCTCAAAAGCACCTGTTTTCGCTTTCGGCAGCCTCCGGAGCAAAAAAGACAAACGTCCAGCTTTTGCTGCCACAGCAAAGGTGCCAGCGGGGAAAAGTAATGCTGGTTCTCACTGCCTCCTGGAACCCTTTCAAATGCCCCAGACAATTTGGCCCTCTCTGCTTTCCTGCGGACTCCATCCTCAAAAGCACCTGTTTTCGCTTTCGGCAACCTCCGGAGCAAAAAAGACAAACGTCCAGCTTTTGCTGCCACAGCAAAAGTGCCAGCGGGGAAAAGTAATGCTGGTTCTCACTGCCTCCTGGAACGCTTTCAAATGCCACAGACAATTTGGCCCTCTCTGCTTTCCTGCGGACTCCATCCTCAAAAGCACCTATTTTCGCTTTCGGCAGCCTCCGGAGCAAAAAAGACAAACGTCCAGCTTTTGCTGCCACAGCAAAGGTGCCAGCGGGGAAAAGTAATGCTGGTTCTCACTGCCTCCTGGAACCCTTTCAAATGCCCCTGACAATTTGGCCCTCTCTGCTTTCCTGCGGAATCTATCCTCAAAAGCGCCTTTTTTCACTTTCGGCGCCCTCCGGAGCATAAAAGACAAACGTCCAGCTTTTGCTGCCACAGCAAAGGTGCCAGCGGGGAAAAGTAATGCTGGTTCTCACTGCCTCCTGGAACCCTTTCAAATGCCACAGACAATTTGGCCCTCTCTGCTTTCCTGCGGACTCCATCCTCAAAAGCACCTGTTTTCGCTTTCGGCAGCCTCCGGAGCAAAAAAGACAAACGTCCAGCTTTTGCTGCCACAGCAAAGTTGCCAGCGGGGAAAAGTAATGCTGTTTCTCAGTGCCTCCTGGAACCCTTTCAAATGCCACAGACAATTTGGCCCTCTCTGCTTTCCTGCGGACTCCATCCTCAAAAGCACCTGTTTTCGCTTTCGGCAGCCTCCGGAGCAAAAAAGACAAACGTCCAGCTTTTGCTGCCACAGCAAAGGTGCCAGCGGGGAAAAGTAATGCTGGTTCTCACTGCCTCCTGGAACCCTTTCAAATGCCACAGACAATTTGGCCCTCTCTGCTTTCCTGCGGACTCCATCCTCAAAAGCACCTGTTTTCTCTTTCGGCAGCCTCCGGAGCAAAAAAGACAAACGTCCAGCTTTTGCTGCCACAGCAAAGGTGCCAGCGGGGAAAAGTGATGCTGGTTCTCAGTGCCTCCTGGAACCCTTTCAAATGCCCCAGACAATTTGGCCCTCTCTGCTTTCCTGCGGACTCCATCCTCAAAAGCACCTGTTTTCGCTTTCGGCAGCCTCCGGAGCAAAAAAGACAAACGTCCAGCTTTTGCTGCCACAACAAAGCTGCCAGCGGGGAAAAGTAATGCTGGTTCTCAGTGCCTCCTGGAACCCTTTCAAATGCCCCAGACAATTTGGCCCTCTCTGCTTTCCTGCGGACTCCATCCTCAAAAGCACCTGTTTTCGCTTTCGGCAGCGTCCGGAGCAAAAAAGACAAACGTCCAGCTTTTGCTGCCACAGCAAAGGTGCCAGCGGGGAAAAGTAATGCTGGTTCTCACTGCCTCCTGGAACCCTTTCAAATGCCACAGACAATTTGGCCCTCTCTGCTTTCCTGCGGACTCTATCCTCAAATCGCCTTTTTTCACTTTCGGCGCCCTCCGGTGGTAAAAAGACAAACGTCCAGCTTTTGCTGCCACAGCAAAGGTGCCAGCGGGGAAAAGTAATGCTGGTTCTCACTGCCTCCTGGAACCCTTTCAAATGCCACAGACAATTTGGCCCTCTCTGCTTTCCTGCGGACTCCATCCTCGAAAGCACCTGTTTTCGCTTTCGGCAGCCTCCGGAGCAAAAAAAGACAAACGTCCAGCTTTTGCTGCCACAGCAAAGGTGCCAGCGGGGAAAAGTAATGCTGGTTCTCACTGCCTCCTGGAACCCTTTCAAATGCCACAGACAATTTGGCCCTCTCTGCTTTCCTGCGGACTCCATCCTCAAAAGCACCTGTTTTCGCTTTCAGCAGCCTCCGGAGCAAAAAAGACAAACGTCCAGCTTTTGCTGCCACAGCAAAGGTGCCAGCGGGGAAAAGTAATGCTGGTTCTCACTGCCTCCTGGAACCCTTTCAAATGCCACAGACAATTTGGCCCTCTCTGCTTTCCTGCGGACTCCATCCTCAAAAGCACCTGTTTTCTCTTTCGGCAGCCTCCGGAGCAAAAAAGACAAACGTCCAGCTTTTGCTGCCACAGCAAAGGTGCCAGCGGGGAAAAGTGATGCTGGTTCTCAGTGCCTCCTGGAACCCTTTCAAATGCCCCAGACAATTTGGCCCTCTCTGCTTTCCTGCGGACTCTATCCTCAAATCGCCTTTTTTCACTTTCGGCGCCCTCCGGTGGTAAAAAGACAAACGTCCAGCTTTTGCTGCCACAGCAAAGGTGCCAGCGGGGAAAAGTAATGCTGGTTCTCACTGCCTCCTGGAACCCTTTCAAATGCCACAGACAATTTGGCCCTCTCTGCTTTCCTGCGGACTCCATCCTCGAAAGCACCTGTTTTCGCTTTCGGCAGCCTCCGGAGCAAAAAAAGACAAACGTCCAGCTTTTGCTGCCACAGCAAAGGTGCCAGCGGGGAAAAGTAATGCTGGTTCTCACTGCCTCCTGGAACCCTTTCAAATGCCACAGACAATTTGGCCCTCTCTGCTTTCCTGCGGACTCCATCCTCAAAAGCACCTGTTTTTGCTTTCGGCAGCCTCCGGAGCAAAAAAGACAAACGTCCAGCTTTTGCTGCCACAGCAAAGGTGCCAGCGGGGAAAAGTAATGCTGGTTCTCACTGCCTCCTGGAACCCTTTCAAATGCCACAGACAATTTGGCCCTCTCTGCTTTCCTGCGGACTCCATCCTCAAAAGCACCTGTTTTCGCTTTCGGCAGCCTCCGGAGCAAAAAAGACAAACGTCCAGCTTTTGCTGCCACAGCAAAGGTGCCAGCGGGGAAAAGTAATGCTGGTTCTCACTGCCTCCTGGAACCTCTTCAAATGCCCCAGACAATTTGGCCCTCTCTGCTTTCCTGCGGACTCCATCCTCAAAAGCACCTGTTTTCGCTTTCGGCAGCCTCCGGAGCAAAAAAGACAAACGTCCAGCTTTTGCTGCCACAGCAAAGGTGCCAGCGGGGAAAAGTAATGCTGGTTCTCACTGCCTCCTGGAACCCTTTCAAATGCCACAGACAATTTGGCCCTCTCTGCTTTCCTGCGGACTCCATCCTCAAAAGCACCTGTTTTTGCTTTCGGCAGCCTCCGGAGCAAAAAAGACAAACGTCCAGCTTTTGCTGCCACAGCAAAGGTGCCAGCAGGGAAAAGTAATGCTGGTTCTCACTGCCTCCTGGAACCTCTTCAAATGCCCCAGACAATTTGGCCCTCTCTGCTTTCCTGCGGACTCCATCCTCAAAAGCACCTGTTTTCGCTTTTGGCAACCTCCGGAGCAAAAAAGACAAACGTCCAGCTTTTGCTGCCACAGCAAAGGTGCCAGCGGGGAAAAGTAATGCTGGTTCTCACTGCCTCCTGGAACCTCTTCAAATGCCCCAGACAATTTGGCCCTCTCTGCTTTCCTGCGGACTCCATCCTCAAAAGCACCTGTTTTCGCTTTCGGCAGCCTCCGGAGCAAAAAAGACAAACGTCCAGCTTTTGCTGCCACAGCAAAGGTGCCAGCGGGGAAAAGTAATGCTGGTTCTCACTGCCTCCTGGAACCCTTTCAAATGCCACAGACAATTTGGCCCTCTCTGCTTTCCTGCGGACTCCATCCTCAAAAGCACCTGTTTTCGCTTTCGGCAACCTCCGGAGCAAAAAAGACAAACGTCCAGCTTTTGCTGCCACAGCAAAGGTGCCAGCGGGGAAAAGTAATGCTGGTTCTCACTGCCTCCTGGAACCCTTTCAAATGCCCCTGACAATTTGGCCCTCTCTGCTTTCCTGCGGACTCCATCCTCAAAAGCACCTGTTTTCGCTTTCGGCAGCCTCCGGAGCAAAAAAGACAAACGTCCAGCTTTTGCTGCCACAGCAAAGGTGCCAGCGGGGAAAAGTAATGCTGGTTCTCACTGCCTCCTGGAACCTCTTCAAATGCCCCAGACAATTTGGCCCTCTCTGCTTTCCTGCGGACTCCATCCTCAAAAGCACCTGTTTTCGCTTTCGGCAGCCTCCGGAGCAAAAAAGACAAACGTCCAGCTTTTGCTGCCACAGCAAAGGTGCCAGCGGGGAAAAGTAATGCTGGTTCTCACTGCCTCCTGGAACCCTTTCAAATGCCACAGACAATTTGGCCCTCTCTGCTTTCCTGCGGACTCCATCCTCAAAAGCACCTGTTTTCGCTTTCGGCAGCCTCCGGAGCAAAAAAGACAAACGTCCAGCTTTTGCTGCCACAGCAAAGGTGCCAGCGGGGAAAAGTAATGCTGGTTCTCACTGCCTCCTGGAACCCTTTCAAATGCCACAGACAATTTGGCCCTCTCTGCTTTCCTGCGGACTCCATCCTCAAAAGCACCTGTTTTCGCTTTCGGCAGCCTCCGGAGCAAAAAAGACAAACGTCCAGCTTTTGCTGCCACAGCAAAGGTGCCAGCGGGGAAAAGTAATGCTGGTTCTCACTGCCTCCTGGAACCCTTTCAAATGCCACAGACAATTTGGCCCTCTCTGCTTTCCTGCGGACTCCATCCTCAAAAGCACCTGTTTTCGCTTTCGGCAGCCTCCGGAGCAAAAAAGACAAACGTCCAGCTTTTGCTGCCACAGCAAAGGTGCCAGCGGGGAAAAGTAATGCTGGTTCTCACTGCCTCCTGGAACCCTTTCAAATGCCACAGACAATTTGGCCCTCTCTGCTTTCCTGCGGACTCCATCCTCAAAAGCACCTGTTTTCGCTTTCGGCAGCCTCCGGAGCAAAAAAGACAAACGTCCAGCTTTTGCTGCCACAGCAAAGGTGCCAGCGGGGAAAAGTAATGCTGGTTCTCACTGCCTCCTGGAACCCTTTCAAATGCCCCAGACAATTTGGCCCTCTCTGCTTTCCTGCGGACTCTATCCTCAAAAGCGCCTTTTTTCACTTTCGGCGCCCTCCGGTGGTAAAAAGACAAACGTCCAGCTTTTGCTGCCACAGCAAAGGTGCCAGCGGGGAAAAGTAATGCTGGTTCTCACTGCCTCCTGGAACTCTTTCAAATGCCACAGACAATTTGGCCCTCTCTGCTTTCCTGCGGACTCCATCCTCAAAAGCACCTGTTTTCGCTTTCGGAAGCCTCCGGAGCAAAAAAGACAAACGTCCAGCTTTTGCTGCCACAACAAAGGTGCCAGCGGGGAAAAGTAATGCTGGTTCTCACTGCCTCCTGGAACCCTTTCAAATGCCCCAGACAATTTGGCCCTCTCTGCTTTCCTGCGGACTCCATCCTCAAAAGCACCTGTTTTCGCTTTCGGCAACCTCCGGAGCAAAAAAGACAAACGTCCAGCTTTTGCTGCCACAGCAAAGGTGCCAGCGGGGAAAAGTAATGCTGGTTCTCACTGCCTCCTGGAACCCTTTCAAATGCCACAGACAATTTGGCCCTCTCTGCTTTCCTGCGGACTCCATCCTCAAAAGCACCTCTTTTCGCTTTCGGCAGCCTCCGGAGCAAAAAAGACAAACGTCCAGCTTTTGCTGCCACAGCAAAGGTGCCAGCGGGGAAAAGTAATGCTGGTTCTCACTGCCTCCTGGAACCCTTTCAAATGCCACAGACAATTTGGCCCTCTCTGCTTTCCTGCGGACTCCATCCTCAAAAGCACCTGTTTTCGCTTTCGGCAGCCTCCGGAGCAAAAAAGACAAACGTCCAGCTTTTGCTGCCACAGCAAAGGTGCCAGCGGGGAAAAGTAATGCTGGTTCTCACTGCCTCCTGGAACCTCTTCAAATGCCACAGACAATTTGGCCCTCTCTGCTTTCCTGCGGACTCCATCCTCAAAAGCACCTGTTTTCGCTTTCGGCAACCTCCGGAGCAAAAAAGACAAACGTCCAGCTTTTGCTGCCACAGCAAAAGTGCCAGCGGGGAAAAGTAATGCTGGTTCTCACTGCCTCCTGGAACTCTTTCAAATGCCACAGACAATTTGGCCCTCTCTGCTTTCCTGCGGACTCCATCCTCAAAAGCACCTATTTTCGCTTTCGGCAGCCTCCGGAGCAAAAAAGACAAACGTCCAGCTTTTGCTGCCACAGCAAAGGTGCCAGCGGGGAAAAGTAATGCTGGTTCTCACTGCCTCCTGGAACCCTTTCAAATGCCACAGACAATTTGGCCCTCTCTGCTTTCCTGTGGACTCCATCCTCAAAAGCACCTGTTTTCGCTTTCGGCAGCCCCCGGATCAAAAAAGACAAACGTCCAGCTTTTGCTGCCACAGCAAAGGTGCCAGCGGGGAAAAGTAATGCTGGTTCTCACTGCCTCCTGGAACCCTTTCAAATGCCACAGACAATTTGGCCCTCTCTGCTTTCCTGCGGACTCCATCCTCAAAAGCACCTGTTTTCGCTTTCGGCAGCCTCCGGAGCAAAAAAGACAAACGTCCAGCTTTTGCTGCCACAGCAAAGGAGCCAGCGGGGAAAAGTAATGCTGGTTCTCACTGCCTCCTGGAACCCTTTCAAATGCCCCAGACAATTTGGCCCTCTCTGCTTTCCTGCGGACTCCATCCTCAAAAGCACCTGTTTTCGCTTTCGGCAAACTCCGGAGCAAAAAAGACAAACGTCCAGCTTTTGCTGCCACAGCAAAGGTGCCAGCGGGGAAAAGTAATGCTGGTTCTCACTGCCTCCTGGAACCCTTTCAAATGCCACAGACAATTTGGCCCTCTCTGCTTTCCTGCGGACTCCATCCTCAAAAGCACCTGTTTTCGCTTTCGGCAGCCTCCGGAGCAAAAAAGACAAACGTCCAGCTTTTGCTGCCACAGCAAAGGTGCCAGCGGGGAAAAGTAATGCTGGTTCTCACTGCCTCCTGGAACCCTTTCAAATGCCCCAGACAATTTGGCCCTCTCTGCTTTCCTGCGGACTCCATCCTCAAAAGCACCTGTTTTCGCTTTCGGCAACCTCCGGAGCAAAAAAGACAAACGTCCAGCTTTTGCTGCCACAGCAAAAGTGCCAGCGGGGAAAAGTAATGCTGGTTCTCACTGCCTCCTGGAACGCTTTCAAATGCCACAGACAATTTGGCCCTCTCTGCTTTCCTGCGGACTCCATCCTCAAAAGCACCTATTTTCGCTTTCGGCAGCCTCCGGAGCAAAAAAGACAAACGTCCAGCTTTTGCTGCCACAGCAAAGGTGCCAGCGGGGAAAAGTAATGCTGGTTCTCACTGCCTCCTGGAACCCTTTCAAATGCCCCTGACAATTTGGCCCTCTCTGCTTTCCTGCGGAATCTATCCTCAAAAGCGCCTTTTTTCACTTTCGGCGCCCTCCGGAGCATAAAAGACAAACGTCCAGCTTTTGCTGCCACAGCAAAGGTGCCAGCGGGGAAAAGTAATGCTGGTTCTCACTGCCTCCTGGAACCCTTTCAAATGCCACAGACAATTTGGCCCTCTCTGCTTTCCTGCGGACTCCATCCTCAAAAGCACCTGTTTTCGCTTTCGGCAGCCTCCGGAGCAAAAAAGACAAACGTCCAGCTTTTGCTGCCACAGCAAAGTTGCCAGCGGGGAAAAGTAATGCTGTTTCTCAGTGCCTCCTGGAACCCTTTCAAATGCCACAGACAATTTGGCCCTCTCTGCTTTCCTGCGGACTCCATCCTCAAAAGCACCTGTTTTCGCTTTCGGCAGCCTCCGGAGCAAAAAAGACAAACGTCCAGCTTTTGCTGCCACAGCAAAGGTGCCAGCGGGGAAAAGTAATGCTGGTTCTCACTGCCTCCTGGAACCCTTTCAAATGCCACAGACAATTTGGCCCTCTCTGCTTTCCTGCGGACTCCATCCTCAAAAGCACCTGTTTTCTCTTTCGGCAGCCTCCGGAGCAAAAAAGACAAACGTCCAGCTTTTGCTGCCACAGCAAAGGTGCCAGCGGGGAAAAGTGATGCTGGTTCTCAGTGCCTCCTGGAACCCTTTCAAATGCCCCAGACAATTTGGCCCTCTCTGCTTTCCTGCGGACTCCATCCTCAAAAGCACCTGTTTTCGCTTTCGGCAGCCTCCGGAGCAAAAAAGACAAACGTCCAGCTTTTGCTGCCACAACAAAGCTGCCAGCGGGGAAAAGTAATGCTGGTTCTCAGTGCCTCCTGGAACCCTTTCAAATGCCCCAGACAATTTGGCCCTCTCTGCTTTCCTGCGGACTCCATCCTCAAAAGCACCTGTTTTCGCTTTCGGCAGCGTCCGGAGCAAAAAAGACAAACGTCCAGCTTTTGCTGCCACAGCAAAGGTGCCAGCGGGGAAAAGTAATGCTGGTTCTCACTGCCTCCTGGAACCCTTTCAAATGCCACAGACAATTTGGCCCTCTCTGCTTTCCTGCGGACTCTATCCTCAAATCGCCTTTTTTCACTTTCGGCGCCCTCCGGTGGTAAAAAGACAAACGTCCAGCTTTTGCTGCCACAGCAAAGGTGCCAGCGGGGAAAAGTAATGCTGGTTCTCACTGCCTCCTGGAACCCTTTCAAATGCCACAGACAATTTGGCCCTCTCTGCTTTCCTGCGGACTCCATCCTCGAAAGCACCTGTTTTCGCTTTCGGCAGCCTCCGGAGCAAAAAAAGACAAACGTCCAGCTTTTGCTGCCACAGCAAAGGTGCCAGCGGGGAAAAGTAATGCTGGTTCTCACTGCCTCCTGGAACCCTTTCAAATGCCACAGACAATTTGGCCCTCTCTGCTTTCCTGCGGACTCCATCCTCAAAAGCACCTGTTTTCGCTTTCAGCAGCCTCCGGAGCAAAAAAGACAAACGTCCAGCTTTTGCTGCCACAGCAAAGGTGCCAGCGGGGAAAAGTAATGCTGGTTCTCACTGCCTCCTGGAACCCTTTCAAATGCCACAGACAATTTGGCCCTCTCTGCTTTCCTGCGGACTCCATCCTCAAAAGCACCTGTTTTCTCTTTCGGCAGCCTCCGGAGCAAAAAAGACAAACGTCCAGCTTTTGCTGCCACAGCAAAGGTGCCAGCGGGGAAAAGTGATGCTGGTTCTCAGTGCCTCCTGGAACCCTTTCAAATGCCCCAGACAATTTGGCCCTCTCTGCTTTCCTGCGGACTCTATCCTCAAATCGCCTTTTTTCACTTTCGGCGCCCTCCGGTGGTAAAAAGACAAACGTCCAGCTTTTGCTGCCACAGCAAAGGTGCCAGCGGGAAAAGTAATGCTGGTTCTCACTGCCTCCTGGAACCCTTTCAAATGCCACAGACAATTTGGCCCTCTCTGCTTTCCTGCGGACTCCATCCTCGAAAGCACCTGTTTTCGCTTTCGGCAGCCTCCGGAGCAAAAAAAGACAAACGTCCAGCTTTTGCTGCCACAGCAAAGGTGCCAGCGGGGAAAAGTAATGCTGGTTCTCACTGCCTCCTGGAACCCTTTCAAATGCCACAGACAATTTGGCCCTCTCTGCTTTCCTGCGGACTCCATCCTCAAAAGCACCTGTTTTTGCTTTCGGCAGCCTCCGGAGCAAAAAAGACAAACGTCCAGCTTTTGCTGCCACAGCAAAGGTGCCAGCGGGGAAAAGTAATGCTGGTTCTCACTGCCTCCTGGAACCCTTTCAAATGCCACAGACAATTTGGCCCTCTCTGCTTTCCTGCGGACTCCATCCTCAAAAGCACCTGTTTTCGCTTTCGGCAGCCTCCGGAGCAAAAAAGACAAACGTCCAGCTTTTGCTGCCACAGCAAAGGTGCCAGCGGGGAAAAGTAATGCTGGTTCTCACTGCCTCCTGGAACCTCTTCAAATGCCCCAGACAATTTGGCCCTCTCTGCTTTCCTGCGGACTCCATCCTCAAAAGCACCTGTTTTCGCTTTCGGCAGCCTCCGGAGCAAAAAAGACAAACGTCCAGCTTTTGCTGCCACAGCAAAGGTGCCAGCGGGGAAAAGTAATGCTGGTTCTCACTGCCTCCTGGAACCCTTTCAAATGCCACAGACAATTTGGCCCTCTCTGCTTTCCTGCGGACTCCATCCTCAAAAGCACCTGTTTTTGCTTTCGGCAGCCTCCGGAGCAAAAAAGACAAACGTCCAGCTTTTGCTGCCACAGCAAAGGTGCCAGCAGGGAAAAGTAATGCTGGTTCTCACTGCCTCCTGGAACCTCTTCAAATGCCCCAGACAATTTGGCCCTCTCTGCTTTCTGCGGAACTCCATCCTCAAAAGCACCTGTTTTCGCTTTTGGCAACCTCCGGAGCAAAAAAGACAAACGTCCAGCTTTTGCTGCCACAGCAAAGGTGCCAGCGGGGAAAAGTAATGCTGGTTCTCACTGCCTCCTGGAACCTCTTCAAATGCCCCAGACAATTTGGCCCTCTCTGCTTTCCTGCGGACTCCATCCTCAAAAGCACCTGTTTTCGCTTTCGGCAGCCTCCGGAGCAAAAAAGACAAACGTCCAGCTTTTGCTGCCACAGCAAAGGTGCCAGCGGGGAAAAGTAATGCTGGTTCTCACTGCCTCCTGGAACCCTTTCAAATGCCACAGACAATTTGGCCCTCTCTGCTTTCCTGCGGACTCCATCCTCAAAAGCACCTGTTTTCGCTTTCGGCAACCTCCGGAGCAAAAAAGACAAACGTCCAGCTTTTGCTGCCACAGCAAAGGTGCCAGCGGGGAAAAGTAATGCTGGTTCTCACTGCCTCCTGGAACCCTTTCAAATGCCCCTGACAATTTGGCCCTCTCTGCTTTCCTGCGGACTCCATCCTCAAAAGCACCTGTTTTCGCTTTCGGCAGCCTCCGGAGCAAAAAAGACAAACGTCCAGCTTTTGCTGCCACAGCAAAGGTGCCAGCGGGGAAAAGTAATGCTGGTTCTCACTGCCTCCTGGAACCTCTTCAAATGCCACAGACAATTTGGCCCTCTCTGCTTTCCTGCGGACTCCATCCTCAAAAGCACCTGTTTTCGCTTTTGGCAACCTCCGGAGCAAAAAAGACAAACGTCCAGCTTTTGCTGCCACAGCAAAGGTGCCAGCGGGGAAAAGTAATGCTGGTTCTCACTGCCTCCTGGAACCCTTTCAAATGCCACAGACAATTTGGCCCTCTCTGCTTTCCTGCGGACTCCATCCTCAAAAGCACCTGTTTTCGCTTTCGGCAAACTCCGGAGCAAAAAAGACAAACGTCCAGCTTTTGCTGCCACAGCAAAGGTGCCAGCGGGGAAAAGTAATGCTGTTTCTCACTGCCTCCTGGAACCTCTTCAAATGCCCCAGACAATTTGGCCCTCTCTGCTTTCCTGCGGACTCCATCCTCAAAAGCACCTGTTTTCGCTTTCGGCAGCCTCCGGAGCAAAAAAGACAAACGTCCAGCTTTTGCTGCCACAGCAAAGGTGCCAGCGGGGAAAAGTAATGCTGGTTCTCACTGCCTCCTGGAACCTCTTCAAATGCCCCAGACAATTTGGCCCTCTCTGCTTTCCTGCGGACTCCATCCTCAAAAGCACCTGTTTTCGCTTTCGGCAGCCTCCGGAGCAAAAAAGACAAACGTCCAGCTTTTGCTGCCACAGCAAAGGAGCCAGCGGGGAAAAGTAATGCTGGTTCTCACTGCCTCCTGGAACCCTTTCAAATGCCACAGACAATTTGGCCCTCTCTGCTTTCCTGCGGACTCCATCCTCAAAAGCACCTGTTTTCGCTTTCGGCAGCCTCCGGAGCAAAAAAGACAAACGTCCAGCTTTTGCTGCCACAGCAAAGGTGCCAGCGGGGAAAAGTAATGCTGGTTCTCACTGCCTCCTGGAACCTCTTCAAATGCTCCAGACAATTTGGCCCTCTCTGCTTTCCTGCGGACTCCATCCTCAAAAGCACCTGTTTTCGCTTTCGGCAGCCTCCGGAGCAAAAAAGACAAACGTCCAGCTTTTGCTGCCACAGCAAAGGTGCCAGCGGGGAAAAGTAATGCTGGTTCTCACTGCCTCCTGGAACCCTTTCAAATGCCACAGACAATTTGGCCCTCTCTGCTTTCCTGCGGACTCCATCCTCAAAAGCACCTGTTTTCGCTTTCGGCAGCCTCCGGAGCAAAAAAGACAAACGTCCAGCTTTTGCTGCCACAGCAAAGGTGCCAGCGGGGAAAAGTAATGCTGGTTCTCACTGCCTCCTGGAACCCTTTCAAATGCCACAGACAATTTGGCCCTCTCTGCTTTCCTGCGGACTCCATCCTCAAAAGCACCTGTTTTCGCTTTCGGCAGCCTCCGGAGCAAAAAAGACAAACGTCCAGCTTTTGCTGCCACAGCAAAGGTGCCAGCGGGGAAAAGTAATGCTGGTTCTCACTGCCTCCTGGAACCCTTTCAAATGCCACAGACAATTTGGCCCTCTCTGCTTTCCTGCGGACTCCATCCTCAAAAGCACCTGTTTTCGCTTTCGGCAAACTCCGGAGCAAAAAAGACAAACGTCCAGCTTTTGCTGCCACAGCAAAGGTGCCAGCGGGGAAAAGTAATGCTGGTTCTCACTGCCTCCTGGAACCCTTTCAAATGCCACAGACAATTTGGCCCTCTCTGCTTTCCTGCGGACTCCATCCTCAAAAGCACCTGTTTTCGCTTTCGGCAAACTCCGGAGCAAAAAAGAAAAACGTCCAGCTTTTGCTGCCACAGCAAAGGTGCCAGCGGGGAAAAGTAATGCTGTTTCTCACTGCCTCCTGGAACCCTTTCAAATGCCCCAGACAATTTGGCCCTCTCTGCTTTCCTGCGGACTCCATCCTCAAAAGCACCTGTTTTCGCTTTCGGCAGCCTCCGGAGCAAAAAAGACAAACGTCCAGCTTTTGCTGCCACAGCAAAGGTGCCAGCGGGGAAAAGTAATGCTGGTTCTCACTGCCTCCTGGAACCTCTTCAAATGCCCCAGACAATTTGGCCCTCTCTGCTTTCCTGCGGACTCCATCCTCAAAAGCACCTGTTTTCGCTTTCGGCAGCCTCCGGAGCAAAAAAGACAAACGTCCAGCTTTTGCTGCCACAGCAAAGGAGCCAGCGGGGAAAAGTAATGCTGGTTCTCAGTGCCTCCTGGAACCCTTTCAAATGCCACAGACAATTTGGCCCTCTCTGCTTTCCTGCGGACTCCATCCTCAAAAGCACCTGTTTTCGCTTTCGGCAGCCTCCGGAGCAAAAAAGACAAACGTCCAGCTTTTGCTGCCACAGCAAAGGTGCCAGCGGGGAAAAGTAATGCTGGTTCTCACTGCCTCCTGGAACCCTTTCAAATGCCACAGACAATTTGGCCCTCTCTGCTTTCCTGCGGACTCTATCCTCAAATCGCCTTTTTTCACTTTCGGCGCCCTCCGGTGGTAAAAAGACAAACGTCCAGCTTTTGCTGCCACAGCAAAGGTGCCAGCGGGGAAAAGTAATGCTGGTTCTCACTGCCTCCTGGAACCCTTTCAAATGCCACAGACAATTTGGCCCTCTCTGCTTTCCTGCGGACTCCATCCTCGAAAGCACCTGTTTTCGCTTTCGGCAGCCTCCGGAGCAAAAAAAGACAAACGTCCAGCTTTTGCTGCCACAGCAAAGGTGCCAGCGGGGAAAAGTAATGCTGGTTCTCACTGCCTCCTGGAACCCTTTCAAATGCCACAGACAATTTGGCCCTCTCTGCTTTCCTGCGGACTCCATCCTCAAAAGCACCTGTTTTCGCTTTCGGCAGCCTCCGGAGCAAAAAAGACAAACGTCCAGCTTTTGCTGCCACAGCAAAGGTGCCAGCGGGGAAAAGTAATGCTGGTTCTCACTGCCTCCTGGAACCCTTTCAAATGCCACAGACAATTTGGCCCTCTCTGCTTTCCTGCGGACTCCATCCTCAAAAGCACCTGTTTTCGCTTTCGGCAGCCTCCGGAGCAAAAAAGACAAACGTCCAGCTTTTGCTGCCACAACAAAGGTGCCAGCGGGGAAAAGTAATGCTGGTTCTCACTGCCTCCTGGAACCCTTTCAAATGCCACAGACAATTTGGCCCTCTCTGCTTTCCTGCGGACTCCATCCTCAAAAGCACCTGTTTTCGCTTTCGGCAACCTCCGGAGCAAAAAAGACAAACGTCCAGCTTTTGCTGCCACAGCAAAGGTGCCAGCGGGGAAAAGTAATGCTGGTTCTCACTGCCTCCTGGAACCCTTTCAAATGCCACAGACAATTTGGCCCTCTCTGCTTTCCTGCGGACTCCATCCTCAAAAGCACCTGTTTTCGCTTTCGGCAACCTCCGGAGCAAAAAAGACAAACGTCCAGCTTTTGCTGCCACAGCAAAGGTGCCAGCGGGGAAAAGTAATGCTGGTTCTCACTGCCTCCTGGAACCCTTTCAAATGCCCCTGACAATTTGGCCCTCTCTGCTTTCCTGCGGACTCCATCCTCAAAAGCACCTGTTTTCGCTTTCGGCAGCCTCCGGAGCAAAAAAGACAAACGTCCAGCTTTTGCTGCCACAGCAAAGGTGCCAGCGGGGAAAAGTAATGCTGGTTCTCACTGCCTCCTGGAACCTCTTCAAATGCCACAGACAATTTGGCCCTCTCTGCTTTCCTGCGGACTCCATCCTCAAAAGCACCTGTTTTCGCTTTTGGCAACCTCCGGAGCAAAAAAGACAAACGTCCAGCTTTTGCTGCCACAGCAAAGGTGCCAGCGGGGAAAAGTAATGCTGGTTCTCACTGCCTCCTGGAACCCTTTCAAATGCCCCTGACAATTTGGCCCTCTCTGCTTTCCTGCGGACTCCATCCTCAAAAGCACCTGTTTTCGCTTTCGGCAGCCTCCGGAGCAAAAAAGACAAACGTCCAGCTTTTGCTGCCACAGCAAAGGTGCCAGCGGGGAAAAGTAATGCTGGTTCTCACTGCCTCCTGGAACCTCTTCAAATGCCCCAGACAATTTGGCCCTCTCTGCTTTCCTGCGGACTCCATCCTCAAAAGCACCTGTTTTCGCTTTCGGCAGCCTCCGGAGCAAAAAAGACAAACGTCCAGCTTTTGCTGCCACAGCAAAGGTGCCAGCGGGGAAAAGTAATGCTGGTTCTCACTGCCTCCTGGAACCCTTTCAAATGCCACAGACAATTTGGCCCTCTCTGCTTTCCTGCGGACTCCATCCTCAAAAGCACCTGTTTTCGCTTTCGGCAGCCTCCGGAGCAAAAAAGACAAACGTCCAGCTTTTGCTGCCACAGCAAAGGTGCCAGCGGGGAAAAGTAATGCTGGTTCTCACTGCCTCCTGGAACCCTTTCAAATGCCACAGACAATTTGGCCCTCTCTGCTTTCCTGCGGACTCTATCCTCAAATCGCCTTTTTTCACTTTCGGCGCCCTCCGGTGGTAAAAAGACAAACGTCCAGCTTTTGCTGCCACAGCAAAGGTGCCAGCGGGGAAAAGTAATGCTGGTTCTCACTGCCTCCTGGAACCCTTTCAAATGCCACAGACAATTTGGCCCTCTCTGCTTTCCTGCGGACTCCATCCTCGAAAGCACCTGTTTTCGCTTTCGGCAGCCTCCGGAGCAAAAAAAGACAAACGTCCAGCTTTTGCTGCCACAGCAAAGGTGCCAGCGGGGAAAAGTAATGCTGGTTCTCACTGCCTCCTGGAACCCTTTCAAATGCCACAGACAATTTGGCCCTCTCTGCTTTCCTGCGGACTCCATCCTCAAAAGCACCTGTTTTCGCTTTCGGCAGCCTCCGGAGCAAAAAAGACAAACGTCCAGCTTTTGCTGCCACAGCAAAGGTGCCAGCGGGGAAAAGTAATGCTGGTTCTCACTGCCTCCTGGAACCCTTTCAAATGCCACAGACAATTTGGCCCTCTCTGCTTTCCTGCGGACTCCATCCTCAAAAGCACCTGTTTTCGCTTTCGGCAGCCTCCGGAGCAAAAAAGACAAACGTCCAGCTTTTGCTGCCACAACAAAGGTGCCAGCGGGGAAAAGTAATGCTGGTTCTCACTGCCTCCTGGAACCCTTTCAAATGCCACAGACAATTTGGCCCTCTCTGCTTTCCTGCGGACTCCATCCTCAAAAGCACCTGTTTTCGCTTTCGGCAGCCTCCGGAGCAAAAAAGACAAACGTCCAGCTTTTGCTGCCACAGCAAAGGTGCCAGCGGGGAAAAGTAATGCTGGTTCTCACTGCCTCCTGGAACCCTTTCAAATGCCACAGACAATTTGGCCCTCTCTGCTTTCCTGCGGACTCCATCCTCAAAAGCACCTGTTTTCGCTTTCGGCAAACTCCGGAGCAAAAAAGACAAACGTCCAGCTTTTGCTGCCACAGCAAAGGTGCCAGCGGGGAAAAGTAATGCTGGTTCTCACTGCCTCCTGGAACCCTTTCAAATGCCACAGACAATTTGGCCCTCTCTGCTTTCCTGCGGACTCCATCCTCAAAAGCACCTGTTTTCGCTTTCGGCAAACTCCGGAGCAAAAAAGACAAACGTCCAGCTTTTGCTGCCACAGCAAAGGTGCCAGCGGGGAAAAGTAATGCTGTTTCTCACTGCCTCCTGGAACCCTTTCAAATGCCCCAGACAATTTGGCCCTCTCTGCTTTCCTGCGGACTCCATCCTCAAAAGCACCTGTTTTCGCTTTCGGCAGCCTCCGGAGCAAAAAAGACAAACGTCCAGCTTTTGCTGCCACAGCAAAGGTGCCAGCGGGGAAAAGTAATGCTGGTTCTCACTGCCTCCTGGAACCTCTTCAAATGCCCCAGACAATTTGGCCCTCTCTGCTTTCCTGCGGACTCCATCCTCAAAAGCACCTGTTTTCGCTTTCGGCAGCCTCCGGAGCAAAAAAGACAAACGTCCAGCTTTTGCTGCCACAGCAAAGGAGCCAGCGGGGAAAAGTAATGCTGGTTCTCACTGCCTCCTGGAACCCTTTCAAATGCCACAGACAATTTGGCCCTCTCTGCTTTCCTGCGGACTCCATCCTCAAAAGCACCTGTTTTCGCTTTCGGCAGCCTCCGGAGCAAAAAAGACAAACGTCCAGCTTTTGCTGCCACAGCAAAGGTGCCAGCGGGGAAAAGTAATGCTGGTTCTCACTGCCTCCTGGAACCTCTTCAAATGCCCCAGACAATTTGGCCCTCTCTGCTTTCCTGCGGACTCCATCCTCAAAAGCACCTGTTTTCGCTTTCGGCAGCCTCCGGAGCAAAAAAGACAAACGTCCAGCTTTTGCTGCCACAGCAAAGGTGCCAGCGGGGAAAAGTAATGCTGGTTCTCACTGCCTCCTGGAACCCTTTCAAATGCCACAGACAATTTGGCCCTCTCTGCTTTCCTGCGGACTCCATCCTCAAAAGCACCTGTTTTCGCTTTCGGCAGCCTCCGGAGCAAAAAAGACAAACGTCCAGCTTTTGCTGCCACAGCAAAGGTGCCAGCGGGGAAAAGTAATGCTGGTTCTCACTGCCTCCTGGAACCCTTTCAAATGCCACAGACAATTTGGCCCTCTCTGCTTTCCTGCGGACTCTATCCTCAAATCGCCTTTTTTCACTTTCGGCGCCCTCCGGTGGTAAAAAGACAAACGTCCAGCTTTTGCTGCCACAGCAAAGGTGCCAGCGGGGAAAAGTAATGCTGGTTCTCACTGCCTCCTGGAACCCTTTCAAATGCCACAGACAATTTGGCCCTCTCTGCTTTCCTGCGGACTCCATCCTCGAAAGCACCTGTTTTCGCTTTCGGCAGCCTCCGGAGCAAAAAAAGACAAACGTCCAGCTTTTGCTGCCACAGCAAAGGTGCCAGCGGGGAAAAGTAATGCTGGTTCTCACTGCCTCCTGGAACCCTTTCAAATGCCACAGACAATTTGGCCCTCTCTGCTTTCCTGCGGACTCCATCCTCAAAAGCACCTGTTTTCGCTTTCGGCAGCCTCCGGAGCAAAAAAGACAAACGTCCAGCTTTTGCTGCCACAGCAAAGGTGCCAGCGGGGAAAAGTAATGCTGGTTCTCACTGCCTCCTGGAACCCTTTCAAATGCCACAGACAATTTGGCCCTCTCTGCTTTCCTGCGGACTCCATCCTCAAAAGCACCTGTTTTCGCTTTCGGCAGCCTCCGGAGCAAAAAAGACAAACGTCCAGCTTTTGCTGCCACAACAAAGGTGCCAGCGGGGAAAAGTAATGCTGGTTCTCACTGCCTCCTGGAACCCTTTCAAATGCCACAGACAATTTGGCCCTCTCTGCTTTCCTGCGGACTCCATCCTCAAAAGCACCTGTTTTCGCTTTCGGCAACCTCCGGAGCAAAAAAGACAAACGTCCAGCTTTTGCTGCCACAGCAAAGGTGCCAGCGGGGAAAAGTAATGCTGGTTCTCACTGCCTCCTGGAACCCTTTCAAATGCCACAGACAATTTGGCCCTCTCTGCTTTCCTGCGGACTCCATCCTCAAAAGCACCTGTTTTCGCTTTCGGCAAACTCCGGAGCAAAAAAGACAAACGTCCAGCTTTTGCTGCCACAGCAAAGGTGCCAGCGGGGAAAAGTAATGCTGTTTCTCACTGCCTCCTGGAACCCTTTCAAATGCCCCAGACAATTTGGCCCTCTCTGCTTTCCTGCGGACTCCATCCTCAAAAGCACCTGTTTTCGCTTTCGGCAGCCTCCGGAGCAAAAAAGACAAACGTCCAGCTTTTGCTGCCACAGCAAAGGTGCCAGCGGGGAAAAGTAATGCTGGTTCTCACTGCCTCCTGGAACCTCTTCAAATGCCCCAGACAATTTGGCCCTCTCTGCTTTCCTGCGGACTCCATCCTCAAAAGCACCTGTTTTCGCTTTCGGCAGCCTCCGGAGCAAAAAGGACAAACGTCCAGCTTTTGCTGCCACAGCAAAGGAGCCAGCGGGGAAAAGTAATGCTGGTTCTCACTGCCTCCTGGAACCCTTTCAAATGCCACAGACAATTTGGCCCTCTCTGCTTTCCTGCGGACTCCATCCTCAAAAGCACCTGTTTTCGCTTTCGGCAACCTCCGGAGCAAAAAAGACAAACGTCCAGCTTTTGCTGCCACAGCAAAGGTGCCAGCGGGGAAAAGTAATGCTGGTTCTCACTGCCTCCTGGAACCCTTTCAAATGCCCCTGACAATTTGGCCCTCTCTGCTTTCCTGCGGACTCCATCCTCAAAAGCACCTGTTTTCGCTTTCGGCAGCCTCCGGAGCAAAAAAGACAAACGTCCAGCTTTTGCTGCCACAGCAAAGGTGCCAGCGGGGAAAAGTAATGCTGGTTCTCACTGCCTCCTGGAACCTCTTCAAATGCCACAGACAATTTGGCCCTCTCTGCTTTCCTGCGGACTCCATCCTCAAAAGCACCTGTTTTCGCTTTTGGCAACCTCCGGAGCAAAAAAGACAAACGTCCAGCTTTTGCTGCCACAGCAAAGGTGCCAGCGGGGAAAAGTAATGCTGGTTCTCACTGCCTCCTGGAACCCTTTCAAATGCCACAGACAATTTGGCCCTCTCTGCTTTCCTGCGGACTCCATCCTCAAAAGCACCTGTTTTCGCTTTCGGCAAACTCCGGAGCAAAAAAGACAAACGTCCAGCTTTTGCTGCCACAGCAAAGGTGCCAGCGGGGAAAAGTAATGCTGGTTCTCACTGCCTCCTGGAACCTCTTCAAATGCCCCAGACAATTTGGCCCTCTCTGCTTTCCTGCGGACTCCATCCTCAAAAGCACCTGTTTTCGCTTTCGGCAGCCTCCGGAGCAAAAAAGACAAACGTCCAGCTTTTGCTGCCACAGCAAAGGAGCCAGCGGGGAAAAGTAATGCTGGTTCTCACTGCCTCCTGGAACCCTTTCAAATGCCACAGACAATTTGGCCCTCTCTGCTTTCCTGCGGACTCCATCCTCAAAAGCACCTGTTTTCGCTTTCGGCAGCCTCCGGAGCAAAAAAGACAAACGTCCAGCTTTTGCTGCCACAGCAAAGGTGCCAGCGGGGAAAAGTAATGCTGGTTCTCACTGCCTCCTGGAACCTCTTCAAATGCCCCAGACAATTTGGCCCTCTCTGCTTTCCTGCGGACTCCATCCTCAAAAGCACCTGTTTTCGCTTTCGGCAACCTCCGGAGCAAAAAAGACAAACGTCCAGCTTTTGCTGCCACAGCAAAGGTGCCAGCGGGGAAAAGTAATGCTGGTTCTCACTGCCTCCTGGAACCCTTTCAAATGCCCCTGACAATTTGGCCCTCTCTGCTTTCCTGCGGACTCCATCCTCAAAAGCACCTGTTTTCGCTTTCGGCAGCCTCCGGAGCAAAAAAGACAAACGTCCAGCTTTTGCTGCCACAGCAAAGGTGCCAGCGGGGAAAAGTAATGCTGGTTCTCACTGCCTCCTGGAACCTCTTCAAATGCCACAGACAATTTGGCCCTCTCTGCTTTCCTGCGGACTCCATCCTCAAAAGCACCTGTTTTCGCTTTTGGCAACCTCCGGAGCAAAAAAGACAAACGTCCAGCTTTTGCTGCCACAGCAAAGGTGCCAGCGGGGAAAAGTAATGCTGGTTCTCACTGCCTCCTGGAACCCTTTCAAATGCCACAGACAATTTGGCCCTCTCTGCTTTCCTGCGGACTCCATCCTCAAAAGCACCTGTTTTCGCTTTCGGCAAACTCCGGAGCAAAAAAGACAAACGTCCAGCTTTTGCTGCCACAGCAAAGGTGCCAGCGGGGAAAAGTAATGCTGGTTCTCACTGCCTCCTGGAACCTCTTCAAATGCCCCAGACAATTTGGCCCTCTCTGCTTTCCTGCGGACTCCATCCTCAAAAGCACCTGTTTTCGCTTTCGGCAGCCTCCGGAGCAAAAAAGACAAACGTCCAGCTTTTGCTGCCACAGCAAAGGAGCCAGCGGGGAAAAGTAATGCTGGTTCTCACTGCCTCCTGGAACCCTTTCAAATGCCACAGACAATTTGGCCCTCTCTGCTTTCCTGCGGACTCCATCCTCAAAAGCACCTGTTTTCGCTTTCGGCAGCCTCCGGAGCAAAAAAGACAAACGTCCAGCTTTTGCTGCCACAGCAAAGGTGCCAGCGGGGAAAAGTAATGCTGGTTCTCACTGCCTCCTGGAACCTCTTCAAATGCCCCAGACAATTTGGCCCTCTCTGCTTTCCTGCGGACTCCATCCTCAAAAGCACCTGTTTTCGCTTTCGGCAGCCTCCGGAGCAAAAAAGACAAACGTCCAGCTTTTGCTGCCACAGCAAAGGTGCCAGCGGGGAAAAGTAATGCTGGTTCTCACTGCCTCCTGGAACCCTTTCAAATGCCCCAGACAATTTGGCCCTCTCTGCTTTCCTGCGGACTCCATCCTCAAAAGCACCTGTTTTCGCTTTCGGCAGCCTCCGGAGCAAAAAAGACAAACGTCCAGCTTTTGCTGCCACAGCAAAGGTGCCAGCGGGGAAAAGTAATGCTGGTTCTCACTGCCTCCTGGAACACTTTCAAATGCCCCTGACAATTTGGCCCTCTCTGCTTTCCTGCGGACTCCATCCTCAAAAGCACCTGTTTTCGCTTTCGGCAGCCTCCGGAGCAAAAAAGACAAACGTCCAGCTTTTGCTGCCACAGCAAAGGTGCCAGCGGGGAAAAGTAATGCTGGTTCTCACTGCCTCCTGGAACCCTTTCAAATGCCACAGACAATTTGGCCCTCTCTGCTTTCCTGCGGACTCCATCCTCAAAAGCACCTGTTTTCGCTTTCGGCAGCCTCCGGAGCAAAAAAGACAAACGTCCAGCTTTTGCTGCCACAGCAAAGGTGCCAGCGGGGAAAAGTAATGCTGGTTCTCACTGCCTCCTGGAACCTCTTCAAATGCCCCAGACAATTTGGCCCTCTCTGCTTTCCTGCGGACTCCATCCTCAAAAGCACCTGTTTTCGCTTTCGGCAAACTCCGGAGCAAAAAAGACAAACGTCCAGCTTTTGCTGCCACAGCAAAGGTGCCAGCGGGGAAAAGTAATGCTGTTTCTCACTGCCTCCTGGAACCCTTTCAAATGCCCCAGACAATTTGGCCCTCTCTGCTTTCCTGCGGACTCCATCCTCAAAAGCACCTGTTTTCGCTTTCGGCAGCCTCCGGAGCAAAAAAGACAAACGTCCAGCTTTTGCTGCCACAGCAAAGGTGCCAGCGGGGAAAAGTAATGCTGGTTCTCACTGCCTCCTGGAACCCTTTCAAATGCCACAGACAATTTGGCCCTCTCTGCTTTCCTGCGGACTCCATCCTCAAAAGCACCTGTTTTCGCTTTCGGCAAACTCCGGAGCAAAAAAGACAAACGTCCAGCTTTTGCTGCCACAGCAAAGGTGCCAGCGGGGAAAAGTAATGCTGTTTCTCACTGCCTCCTGGAACCCTTTCAAATGCCCCAGACAATTTGGCCCTCTCTGCTTTCCTGCGGACTCCATCCTCAAAAGCACCTGTTTTCGCTTTCGGCAGCCTCCGGAGCAAAAAAGACAAACGTCCAGCTTTTGCTGCCACAGCAAAGGTGCCAGCGGGGAAAAGTAATGCTGGTTCTCACTGCCTCCTGGAACCTCTTCAAATGCCCCAGACAATTTGGCCCTCTCTGCTTTCCTGCGGACTCCATCCTCAAAAGCACCTGTTTTCGCTTTCGGCAAACTCCGGAGCAAAAAAGACAAACGTCCAGCTTTTGCTGCCACAGCAAAGGTGCCAGCGGGGAAAAGTAATGCTGGTTCTCACTGCCTCCTGGAACCCTTTCAAATGCCCCAGACAATTTGGCCCTCTCTGCTTTCCTGCGGACTCCATCCTCAAAAGCACCTGTTTTCGCTTTCGGCAGCCTCCGGAGCAAAAAAGACAAACGTCCAGCTTTTGCTGCCACAGCAAAGGTGCCAGCGGGGAAAAGTAATGCTGGTTCTCACTGCCTCCTGGAACCCTTTCAAATGCCACAGACAATTTGGCCCTCTCTGCTTTCCTGCGGACTCCATCCTCAAAAGCACCTGTTTTCGCTTTCGGCAGCCTCCGGAGCAAAAAAGACAAACGTCCAGCTTTTGCTGCCACAGCAAAGGTGCCAGCGGGGAAAAGTAATGCTGGTTCTCACTGCCTCCTGGAACCCTTTCAAATGCCACAGACAATTTGGCCCTCTCTGCTTTCCTGCGGACTCCATCCTCAAAAGCACCTGTTTTCGCTTTCGGCAGCCTCCGGAGCAAAAAAGACAAACGTCCAGCTTTTGCTGCCACAGCAAAGGTGCCAGCGGGGAAAAGTAATGCTGGTTCTCACTGCCTCCTGGAACCTCTTCAAATGCCCCAGACAATTTGGCCCTCTCTGCTTTCCTGCGGACTCCATCCTCAAAAGCACCTGTTTTCGCTTTCGGCAAACTCCGGAGCAAAAAAGACAAACGTCCAGCTTTTGCTGCCACAGCAAAGGTGCCAGCGGGGAAAAGTAATGCTGTTTCTCACTGCCTCCTGGAACCCTTTCAAATGCCCCAGACAATTTGGCCCTCTCTGCTTTCCTGCGGACTCCATCCTCAAAAGCACCTGTTTTCGCTTTCGGCAGCCTCCGGAGCAAAAAAGACAAACGTCCAGCTTTTGCTGCCACAGCAAAGGTGCCAGCGGGGAAAAGTAATGCTGGTTCTCACTGCCTCCTGGAACCCTTTCAAATGCCACAGACAATTTGGCCCTCTCTGCTTTCCTGCGGACTCCATCCTCAAAAGCACCTGTTTTCGCTTTCGGCAAACTCCGGAGCAAAAAAGACAAACGTCCAGCTTTTGCTGCCACAGCAAAGGTGCCAGCGGGGAAAAGTAATGCTGTTTCTCACTGCCTCCTGGAACCCTTTCAAATGCCCCAGACAATTTGGCCCTCTCTGCTTTCCTGCGGACTCCATCCTCAAAAGCACCTGTTTTCGCTTTCGGCAGCCTCCGGAGCAAAAAAGACAAACGTCCAGCTTTTGCTGCCACAGCAAAGGTGCCAGCGGGGAAAAGTAATGCTGGTTCTCACTGCCTCCTGGAACCTCTTCAAATGCCCCAGACAATTTGGCCCTCTCTGCTTTCCTGCGGACTCCATCCTCAAAAGCACCTGTTTTCGCTTTCGGCAAACTCCGGAGCAAAAAAGACAAACGTCCAGCTTTTGCTGCCACAGCAAAGGTGCCAGCGGGGAAAAGTAATGCTGGTTCTCACTGCCTCCTGGAACCCTTTCAAATGCCCCAGACAATTTGGCCCTCTCTGCTTTCCTGCGGACTCCATCCTCAAAAGCACCTGTTTTCGCTTTCGGCAGCCTCCGGAGCAAAAAAGACAAACGTCCAGCTTTTGCTGCCACAGCAAAGGTGCCAGCGGGGAAAAGTAATGCTGGTTCTCACTGCCTCCTGGAACCCTTTCAAATGCCACAGACAATTTGGCCCTCTCTTCTTTCCTGCGGACTCCATCCTCAAAAGCACCTGTTTTCGCTTTCGGCAGCCTCCGGAGCAAAAAAGACAAACGTCCAGCTTTTGCTGCCACAGCAAAGGTGCCAGCGGGGAAAAGTAATGCTGGTTCTCACTGCCTCCTGGAACCCTTTCAAATGCCACAGACAATTTGGCCCTCTCTGCTTTCCTGCGGACTCCATCCTCAAAAGCACCTGTTTTCGCTTTCGGCAGCCTCCGGAGCAAAAAAGACAAACGTCCAGCTTTTGCTGCCACAGCAAAGGTGCCAGCGGGGAAAAGTAATGCTGGTTCTCACTGCCTCCTGGAACACTTTCAAATGCCCCTGACAATTTGGCCCTCTCTGCTTTCCTGCGGACTCCATCCTCAAAAGCACCTGTTTTCGCTTTCGGCAGCCTCCGGAGCAAAAAAGACAAACGTCCAGCTTTTGCTGCCACAGCAAAGGTGCCAGCGGGGAAAAGTAATGCTGGTTCTCACTGCCTCCTGGAACCCTTTCAAATGCCACAGACAATTTGGCCCTCTCTGCTTTCCTGCGGACTCCATCCTCAAAAGCACCTGTTTTCGCTTTCGGCAGCCTCCGGAGCAAAAAAGACAAACGTCCAGCTTTTGCTGCCACAGCAAAGGTGCCAGCGGGGAAAAGTAATGCTGGTTCTCACTGCCTCCTGGAACACTTTCAAATGCCCCTGACAATTTGGCCCTCTCTGCTTTCCTGCGGACTCCATCCTCAAAAGCACCTGTTTTCGCTTTCGGCAGCCTCCGGAGCAAAAAAGACAAACGTCCAGCTTTTGCTGCCACAGCAAAGGTGCCAGCGGGGAAAAGTAATGCTGGTTCTCACTGCCTCCTGGAACCCTTTCAAATGCCACAGACAATTTGGCCCTCTCTGCTTTCCTGCGGACTCCATCCTCAAAAGCACCTGTTTTCGCTTTCGGCAGCCTCCGGAGCAAAAAAGACAAACGTCCAGCTTTTGCTGCCACAGCAAAGGTGCCAGCGGGGAAAAGTAATGCTGGTTCTCACTGCCTCCTGGAACCCTTTCAAATGCCCCAGACAATTTGGCCCTCTCTGCTTTCCTGCGGACTCCATCCTCAAAAGCACCTGTTTTCGCTTTCGGCAGCCTCCGGAGCAAAAAAGACAAACGTCCAGCTTTTGCTGCCACAGCAAAGGTGCCAGCGGGGAAAAGTAATGCTGGTTCTCACTGCCTCCTGGAACACTTTCAAATGCCCCTGACAATTTGGCCCTCTCTGCTTTCCTGTGGACTCCATCCTCAAAAGCACCTGTTTTCGCTTTCGGCAGCCTCCGGAGCAAAAAAGACAAACGTCCAGCTTTTGCTGCCACAGCAAAGGTGCCAGCGGGGAAAAGTAATGCTGGTTCTCACTGCCTCCTGGAACCCTTTCAAATGCCACAGACAATTTGGCCCTCTCTGCTTTCCTGCGGACTCCATCCTCAAAAGCACCTGTTTTCGCTTTCGGCAGCCTCCGGAGCAAAAAAGACAAACGTCCAGCTTTTGCTGCCACAGCAAAGGTGCCAGCGGGGAAAAGTAATGCTGGTTCTCACTGCCTCCTGGAACACTTTCAAATGCCCCTGACAATTTGGCCCTCTCTGCTTTCCTGCGGACTCCATCCTCAAAAGCACCTGTTTTCGCTTTCGGCAACCTCCGGAGCAAAAAAGACAAACGTCCAGCTTTTGCTGCCACAGCAAAGGTGCCAGCGGGGAAAAGTAATGCTGGTTCTCACTGCCTCCTGGAACCCTTTCAAATGCCACAGACAATTTGGCCCTCTCTGCTTTCCTGCGGACTCCATCCTCAAAAGCACCTGTTTTCGCTTTCGGCAGCCTCCGGAGCAAAAAAGACAAACGTCCAGCTTTTGCTGCCACAGCAAAGGTGCCAGCGGGGAAAAGTAATGCTGGTTCTCACTGCCTCCTGGAACCCTTTCAAATGCCACAGACAATTTGGCCCTCTCTGCTTTCCTGCGGACTCCATCCTCAAAAGCACCTGTTTTCGCTTTCGGCAGCCTCCGGAGCAAAAAAGACAAACGTCCAGCTTTTGCTGCCACAGCAAAGGTGCCAGCGGGGAAAAGTGATGCTGGTTCTCAGTGCCTCCTGGAACCCTTTCAAATGCCCCAGACAATTTGGCCCTCTCTGCTTTCCTGCGGACTCCATCCTCAAAAGCACCTGTTTTCGCTTTCGGCAGCCTCCGGAGCAAAAAAGACAAACGTCCAGCTTTTGCTGCCACAACAAAGCTGCCAGCGGGGAAAAGTAATGCTGGTTCTCAGTGCCTCCTGGAACCCTTTCAAATGCCCCAGACAATTTGGCCCTCTCTGCTTTCCTGCGGACTCCATCCTCAAAAGCACCTGTTTTCGCTTTCGGCAGCCTCCGGAGCAAAAAAGACAAACGTCCAGCTTTTGCTGCCACAGCAAAGGTGCCAGCGGGGAAAAGTAATGCTGGTTCTCACTGCCTCCTGGAACCCTTTCAAATGCCACAGACAATTTGGCCCTCTCTGCTTTCCTGCGGACTCCATCCTCAAAAGCACCTGTTTTCGCTTTCGGCAGCCTCCGGAGCAAAAAAGACAAACGTCCAGCTTTTGCTGCCACAGCAAAGGTGCCAGCGGGGAAAAGTAATGCTGGTTCTCACTGCCTCCTGGAACCTCTTCAAATGCCACAGACAATTTGGCCCTCTCTGCTTTCCTGCGGACTCCATCCTCAAAAGCACCTGTTTTCGCTTTTGGCAACCTCCGGAGCAAAAAAGACAAACGTCCAGCTTTTGCTGCCACAGCAAAGGTGCCAGCGGGGAAAAGTAATGCTGGTTCTCACTGCCTCCTGGAACCCTTTCAAATGCCACAGACAATTTGGCCCTCTCTGCTTTCCTGCGGACTCCATCCTCAAAAGCACCTGTTTTCGCTTTCGGCAAACTCCGGAGCAAAAAAGACAAACGTCCAGCTTTTGCTGCCACAGCAAAGGTGCCAGCGGGGAAAAGTAATGCTGTTTCTCACTGCCTCCTGGAACCCTTTCAAATGCCCCAGACAATTTGGCCCTCTCTGCTTTCCTGCGGACTCCATCCTCAAAAGCACCTGTTTTCGCTTTCGGCAGCCTCCGGAGCAAAAAAGACAAACGTCCAGCTTTTGCTGCCACAGCAAAGGTGCCAGCGGGGAAAAGTAATGCTGGTTCTCACTGCCTCCTGGAACCTCTTCAAATGCCCCAGACAATTTGGCCCTCTCTGCTTTCCTGCGGACTCCATCCTCAAAAGCACCTGTTTTCGCTTTCGGCAGCCTCCGGAGCAAAAAAGACAAACGTCCAGCTTTTGCTGCCACAGCAAAGGAGCCAGCGGGGAAAAGTAATGCTGGTTCTCACTGCCTCCTGGAACCCTTTCAAATGCCCCAGACAATTTGGCCCTCTCTGCTTTCCTGCGGACTCCATCCTCAAAAGCACCTGTTTTCGCTTTCGGCAGCCTCCGGAGCAAAAAAGACAAACGTCCAGCTTTTGCTGCCACAGCAAACGTGCCAGCGGGGAAAAGTAATGCTGGTTCTCACTGCCTCCTGGAACCTCTTCAAATGCCCCAGACAATTTGGCCCTCTCTGCTTTCCTGCGGACTCCATCCTCAAAAGCACCTGTTTTCGCTTTCGGCAGCCTCCGGAGCAAAAAAGACAAACGTCCAGCTTTTGCTGCCACAGCAAAGGTGCCAGCGGGGAAAAGTAATGCTGGTTCTCACTGCCTCCTGGAACCCTTTCAAATGCCACAGACAATTTGGCCCTCTCTGCTTTCCTGCGGACTCCATCCTCAAAAGCACCTGTTTTCGCTTTCGGCAGCCTCCGGAGCAAAAAAGACAAACGTCCAGCTTTTGCTGCCACAGCAAAGGTGCCAGCGGGGAAAAGTAATGCTGGTTCTCACTGCCTCCTGGAACACTTTCAAATGCCCCTGACAATTTGGCCCTCTCTGCTTTCCTGCGGACTCCATCCTCAAAAGCACCTGTTTTCGCTTTCGGCAGCCTCCGGAGCAAAAAAGACAAACGTCCAGCTTTTGCTGCCACAGCAAAGGTGCCAGCGGGGAAAAGTAATGCTGGTTCTCACTGCCTCCTGGAACCCTTTCAAATGCCCCTGACAATTTGGCCCTCTCTGCTTTCCTGCGGACTCCATCCTCAAAAGCACCTGTTTTCGCTTTCGGCAGCCTCCGGAGCAAAAAAGACAAACGTCCAGCTTTTGCTGCCACAGCAAAGGTGCCAGCGGGGAAAAGTAATGCTGGTTCTCACTGCCTCCTGGAACCCTTTCAAATGCCACAGACAATTTGGCCCTCTCTGCTTTCCTGAGGACTCCATCCTCAAAAGCACCTGTTTTCGCTTTCGGCAGCCTCCGGAGCAAAAAAGACAAACGTCCAGCTTTTGCTGCCACAGCAAAGGTGCCAGCGGGGAAAAGTAATGCTGGTTCTCACTGCCTCCTGGAACCTCTTCAAATGCCCCAGACAATTTGGCCCTCTCTGCTTTCCTGCGGACTCCATCCTCAAAAGCACCTGTTTTCGCTTTCGGCAAACTCCGGAGCAAAAAAGACAAACGTCCAGCTTTTGCTGCCACAGCAAAGGTGCCAGCGGGGAAAAGTAATGCTGGTTCTCACTGCCTCCTGGAACCCTTTCAAATGCCACAGACAATTTGGCCCTCTCTGCTTTCCTGCGGACTCCATCCTCAAAAGCACCTGTTTTCGCTTTCGGCAGCCTCCGGAGCAAAAAAGACAAACGTCCAGCTTTTGCTGCCACAGCAAAGGTGCCAGCGGGGAAAAGTAATGCTGGTTCTCACTGCCTCCTGGAACCCTTTCAAATGCCACAGACAATTTGGCCCTCTCTGCTTTCCTGCGGACTCCATCCTCAAAAGCACCTGTTTTCGCTTTCGGCAAACTCCGGAGCAAAAAAGACAAACGTCCAGCTTTTGCTGCCACAGCAAAGGTGCCAGCGGGGAAAAGTAATGCTGTTTCTCACTGCCTCCTGGAACCCTTTCAAATGCCCCAGACAATTTGGCCCTCTCTGCTTTCCTGCGGACTCCATCCTCAAAAGCACCTGTTTTCGCTTTCGGCAGCCTCCGGAGCAAAAAAGACAAACGTCCAGCTTTTGCTGCCACAGCAAAGGTGCCAGCGGGGAAAAGTAATGCTGGTTCTCACTGCCTCCTGGAACCTCTTCAAATGCCCCAGACAATTTGGCCCTCTCTGCTTTCCTGCGGACTCCATCCTCAAAAGCACCTGTTTTCGCTTTCGGCAGCCTCCGGAGCAAAAAAGACAAACGTCCAGCTTTTGCTGCCACAGCAAAGGTGCCAGCGGGGAAAAGTAATGCTGGTTCTCACTGCCTCCTGGAACCCTTTCAAATGCCACAGACAATTTGGCCCTCTCTGCTTTCCTGCGGACTCCATCCTCAAAAGCACCTGTTTTCGCTTTCGGCAGCCTCCGGAGCAAAAAAGACAAACGTCCAGCTTTTGCTGCCACAGCAAAGGTGCCAGCGGGGAAAAGTAATGCTGGTTCTCACTGCCTCCTGGAACACTTTCAAATGCCCCTGACAATTTGGCCCTCTCTGCTTTCCTACGGACTCCATCCTCAAAAGCACCTGTTTTCGCTTTCGGCAGCCTCCGGAGCAAAAAAGACAAACGTCCAGCTTTTGCTGCCACAGCAAAGGTGCCAGCGGGGAAAAGTAATGCTGGTTCTCACTGCCTCCTGGAACCCTTTCAAATGCCACAGACAATTTGGCCCTCTCTGCTTTCCTGCGGACTCCATCCTCAAAAGCACCTGTTTTCGCTTTCGGCAGCCTCCGGAGCAAAAAAGACAAACGTCCAGCTTTTGCTGCCACAGCAAAGGTGCCAGCGGGGAAAAGTAATGCTGGTTCTCACTGCCTCCTGGAACACTTTCAAATGCCCCTGACAATTTGGCCCTCTCTGCTTTCCTGCGGACTCCATCCTCAAAAGCACCTGTTTTCGCTTTCGGCAGCCTCCGGAGCAAAAAAGACAAACGTCCAGCTTTTGCTGCCACAGCAAAGGTGCCAGCGGGGAAAAGTAATGCTGGTTCTCACTGCCTCCTGGAACCCTTTCAAATGCCCCTGACAATTTGGCCCTCTCTGCTTTCCTGCGGACTCCATCCTCAAAAGCACCTGTTTTCGCTTTCGGCAGCCTCCGGAGCAAAAAAGACAAACGTCCAGCTTTTGCTGCCACAGCAAAGGTGCCAGCGGGGAAAAGTAATGCTGGTTCTCACTGCCTCCTGGAACCCTTTCAAATGCCACAGACAATTTGGCCCTCTCTGCTTTCCTGAGGACTCCATCCTCAAAAGCACCTGTTTTCGCTTTCGGCAGCCTCCGGAGCAAAAAAGACAAACGTCCAGCTTTTGCTGCCACAGCAAAGGTGCCAGCGGGGAAAAGTAATGCTGGTTCTCACTGCCTCCTGGAACCTCTTCAAATGCCCCAGACAATTTGGCCCTCTCTGCTTTCCTGCGGACTCCATCCTCAAAAGCACCTGTTTTCGCTTTCGGCAAACTCCGGAGCAAAAAAGACAAACGTCCAGCTTTTGCTGCCACAACAAAGCTGCCAGCGGGGAAAAGTAATGCTGGTTCTCACTGCCTCCTGGAACCCTTTCAAATGCCACAGACAATTTGGCCCTCTCTGCTTTCCTGCGGACTCCATCCTCAAAAGCACCTGTTTTCGCTTTCGGCAGCCTCCGGAGCAAAAAAGACAAACGTCCAGCTTTTGCTGCCACAGCAAAGGTGCCAGCGGGGAAAAGTAATGCTGGTTCTCACTGCCTCCTGGAACCCTTTCAAATGCCACAGACAATTTGGCCCTCTCTGCTTTCCTGCGGACTCCATCCTCAAAAGCACCTGTTTTCGCTTTCGGCAAACTCCGGAGCAAAAAAGACAAACGTCCAGCTTTTGCTGCCACAGCAAAGGTGCCAGCGGGGAAAAGTAATGCTGTTTCTCACTGCCTCCTGGAACCCTTTCAAATGCCCCAGACAATTTGGCCCTCTCTGCTTTCCTGCGGACTCCATCCTCAAAAGCACCTGTTTTCGCTTTCGGCAGCCTCCGGAGCAAAAAAGACAAACGTCCAGCTTTTGCTGCCACAGCAAAGGTGCCAGCGGGGAAAAGTAATGCTGGTTCTCACTGCCTCCTGGAACCTCTTCAAATGCCCCAGACAATTTGGCCCTCTCTGCTTTCCTGCGGACTCCATCCTCAAAAGCACCTGTTTTCGCTTTCGGCAGCCTCCGGAGCAAAAAAGACAAACGTCCAGCTTTTGCTGCCACAGCAAAGGTGCCAGCGGGGAAAAGTAATGCTGGTTCTCACTGCCTCCTGGAACCCTTTCAAATGCCACAGACAATTTGGCCCTCTCTGCTTTCCTGCGGACTCCATCCTCAAAAGCACCTGTTTTCGCTTTCGGCAGCCTCCGGAGCAAAAAAGACAAACGTCCAGCTTTTGCTGCCACAGCAAAGGTGCCAGCGGGGAAAAGTAATGCTGGTTCTCACTGCCTCCTGGAACACTTTCAAATGCCCCTGACAATTTGGCCCTCTCTGCTTTCCTACGGACTCCATCCTCAAAAGCACCTGTTTTCGCTTTCGGCAGCCTCCGGAGCAAAAAAGACAAACGTCCAGCTTTTGCTGCCACAGCAAAGGTGCCAGCGGGGAAAAGTAATGCTGGTTCTCACTGCCTCCTGGAACCCTTTCAAATGCCACAGACAATTTGGCCCTCTCTGCTTTCCTGCGGACTCCATCCTCAAAAGCACCTGTTTTCGCTTTCGGCAGCCTCCGGAGCAAAAAAGACAAACGTCCAGCTTTTGCTGCCACAGCAAAGGTGCCAGCGGGGAAAAGTAATGCTGGTTCTCACTGCCTCCTGGAACACTTTCAAATGCCCCTGACAATTTGGCCCTCTCTGCTTTCCTGCGGACTCCATCCTCAAAAGCACCTGTTTTCGCTTTCGGCAGCCTCCGGAGCAAAAAAGACAAACGTCCAGCTTTTGCTGCCACAGCAAAGGTGCCAGCGGGGAAAAGTAATGCTGGTTCTCACTGCCTCCTGGAACCCTTTCAAATGCCCCAGACAATTTGGCCCTCTCTGCTTTCCTGCGGACTCCATCCTCAAAAGCACCTGTTTTCGCTTTCGGCAGCCTCCGGAGCAAAAAAGACAAACGTCCAGCTTTTGCTGCCACAGCAAAGGTGCCAGCGGGGAAAAGTAATGCTGGTTCTCACTGCCTCCTGGAACACTTTCAAATGCCCCAGACAATTTGGCCCTCTCTGCTTTCCTGCGGACTCCATCCTCAAAAGCACCTGTTTTCGCTTTCGGCAGCCTCCGGAGCAAAAAAGACAAACGTCCAGCTTTTGCTGCCACAGCAAAGGTGCCAGCGGGGAAAAGTAATGCTGGTTCTCACTGCCTCCTGGAACCCTTTCAAATGCCACAGACAATTTGGCCCTCTCTGCTTTCCTGCGGACTCCATCCTCAAAAGCACCTGTTTCCGCTTTCGGCAGCCTCCGGAGCAAAAAAGACAAACGTCCAGCTTTTGCTGCCACAACAAAGGTGCCAGCGGGGAAAAGTAATGCTGGTTCTCACTGCCTCCTGGAACCCTTTCAAATGCCACAGACAATTTGGCCCTCTCTGCTTTCCTGCGGACTCCATCCTCAAAAGCACCTGTTTTCGCTTTCGGCAGCCTCCGGAGCAAAAAAGACAAACGTCCAGCTTTTGCTGCCACAGCAAAGGTGCCAGCGGGGAAAAGTGATGCTGGTTCTCAGTGCCTCCTGGAACCCTCTCAAATGCCCCAGACAATTTGGCCCTCTCTGCTTTCCTGCGGACTCCATCCTCAAAAGCACCTGTTTTCGCTTTCGGCAGCCTCCGGAGCAAAAAAGACAAACGTCCAGCTTTTGCTGCCACAACAAAGCTGCCAGCGGGGAAAAGTAATGCTGGTTCTCAGTGCCTCCTGGAACCCTTTCAAATGCCCCAGACAATTTGGCCCTCTCTGCTTTCCTGCGGACTCCATCCTCAAAAGCACCTGTTTTCGCTTTCGGCAGCCTCCGGAGCAAAAAAGACAAACGTCCAGCTTTTGCTGCCACAGCAAAGGTGCCAGCGGGGAAAAGTAATGCTGGTTCTCACTGCCTCCTGGAACCCTTTCAAATGCCACAGACAATTTGGCCCTCTCTGCTTTCCTGCGGACTCCATCCTCAAATCGCCTTTTTTCACTTTCGGCGCCCTCCGGTGGTAAAAAGACAAACGTCCAGCTTTTGCTGCCACAGCAAAGGTGCCAGCGGGGAAAAGTAATGCTGGTTCTCACTGCCTCCTGGAACCCTTTCAAATGCCACAGACAATTTGGCCCTCTCTGCTTTCCTGCGGACTCCATCCTCGAAAGCACCTGTTTTCGCTTTCGGCAGCCTCCGGAGCAAAAAAAGACAAACGTCCAGCTTTTGCTGCCACAGCAAAGGTGCCAGCGGGGAAAAGTAATGCTGGTTCTCACTGCCTCCTGGAACCCTTTCAAATGCCCCAGACAATTTGGCCCTCTCTGCTTTCCTGCGGACTCCATCCTCAAAAGCACCTGTTTTCGCTTTCGGCAACCTCCGGAGCAAAAAAGACAAACGTCCAGCTTTTGCTGCCACAGCAAAGGTGCCAGCGGGGAAAAGTAATGCTGGTTCTCACTGCCTCCTGGAACCCTTTCAAATGCCACAGACAATTTGGCCCTCTCTGCTTTCCTGCGGACTCCATCCTCAAAAGCACCTGTTTTTGCTTTCGGCAGCCTCCGGAGCAAAAAAGACAAACGTCCAGCTTTTGCTGCCACAGCAAAGGTGCCAGCAGGGAAAAGTAATGCTGGTTCTCACTGCCTCCTGGAACCTCTTCAAATGCCCCAGACAATTTGGCCCTCTCTGCTTTCCTGCGGACTCCATCCTCAAAAGCACCTGTTTTCGCTTTCGGCAGCCTCCGGAGCAAAAAAGACAAACGTCCAGCTTTTGCTGCCACAGCAAAGGAGCCAGCGGGGAAAAGTAATGCTGGTTCTCACTGCCTCCTGGAACCCTTTCAAATGCCCCAGACAATTTGGCCCTCTCTGCTTTCCTGAGGACTCCATCCTCAAAAGCACCTGTTTTCGCTTTCGGCAGCCTCCGGAGCAAAAAAGACAAACGTCCAGCTTTTGCTGCCACAGCAAAGGTGCCAGCGGGGAAAAGTAATGCTGGTTCTCACTGCCTCCTGGAACCCTTTCAAATGCCACAGACAATTTGGCCCTCTCTGCTTTCCTGCGGACTCCATCCTCAAAAGCACCTGTTTTCGCTTTCGGCAAACTCCGGAGCAAAAAAGACAAACGTCCAGCTTTTGCTGCCACAGCAAAGGTGCCAGCGGGGAAAAGTAATGCTGTTTCTCACTGCCTCCTGGAACCCTTTCAAATGCCACAGACAATTTGGCCCTCTCTGCTTTCCTGCGGACTCCATCCTCAAAAGCACCTGTTTTCGCTTTCGGCAGCCTCCGGAGCAAAAAAGACAAACGTCCAGCTTTTGCTGCCACAGCAAAGGTGCCAGCGGGGAAAAGTAATGCTGGTTCTCACTGCCTCCTGGAACCTCTTCAAATGCCCCAGACAATTTGGCCCTCTCTGCTTTCCTGCGGACTCCATCCTCAAAAGCACCTGTTTTCGCTTTCGGCAGCCTCCGGAGCAAAAAAGACAAACGTCCAGCTTTTGCTGCCACAGCAAAGGAGCCAGCGGGGAAAAGTAATGCTGGTTCTCACTGCCTCCTGGAACCCTTTCAAATGCCCCAGACAATTTGGCCCTCTCTGCTTTCCTGCGGACTCCATCCTCAAAAGCACCTGTTTTCGCTTTCGGCAGCCTCCGGAGCAAAAAAGACAAACGTCCAGCTTTTGCTGCCACAGCAAACGTGCCAGCGGGGAAAAGTAATGCTGGTTCTCACTGCCTCCTGGAACCTCTTCAAATGCCCCAGACAATTTGGCCCTCTCTGCTTTCCTGCGGACTCCATCCTCAAAAGCACCTGTTTTCGCTTTCGGCAGCCTCCGGAGCAAAAAAGACAAACGTCCAGCTTTTGCTGCCACAGCAAAGGTGCCAGCGGGGAAAAGTAATGCTGTTTCTCACTGCCTCCTGGAACCCTTTCAAATGCCCCAGACAATTTGGCCCTCTCTGCTTTCCTGCGGACTCCATCCTCAAAAGCACCTGTTTTCGCTTTCGGCAGCCTCCGGAGCAAAAAAGACAAACGTCCAGCTTTTGCTGCCACAGCAAAGGTGCCAGCGGGGAAAAGTAATGCTGGTTCTCACTGCCTCCTGGAACACTTTCAAATGCCCCTGACAATTTGGCCCTCTCTGCTTTCCTGCGGACTCCATCCTCAAAAGCACCTGTTTTCGCTTTCGGCAGCCTCCGGAGCAAAAAAGACAAACGTCCAGCTTTTGCTGCCACAGCAAAGGTGCCAGCGGGGAAAAGTAATGCTGGTTCTCACTGCCTCCTGGAACCCTTTCAAATGCCACAGACAATTTGGCCCTCTCTGCTTTCCTGCGGACTCCATCCTCAAAAGCACCTGTTTTCGCTTTCGGCAGCCTCCGGAGCAAAAAAGACAAACGTCCAGCTTTTGCTGCCACAGCAAAGGTGCCAGCGGGGAAAAGTAATGCTGGTTCTCACTGCCTCCTGGAACCCTTTCAAATGCCCCAGACAATTTGGCCCTCTCTGCTTTCCTGAGGACTCCATCCTCAAAAGCACCTGTTTTCGCTTTCGGCAGCCTCCGGAGCAAAAAAGACAAACGTCCAGCTTTTGCTGCCACAGCAAAGGTGCCAGCGGGGAAAAGTAATGCTGGTTCTCACTGCCTCCTGGAACCTCTTCAAATGCCCCAGACAATTTGGCCCTCTCTGCTTTCCTGCGGACTCCATCCTCAAAAGCACCTGTTTTCGCTTTCGGCAAACTCCGGAGCAAAAAAGACAAACGTCCAGCTTTTGCTGCCACAGCAAAGGTGCCAGCGGGGAAAAGTAATGCTGGTTCTCACTGCCTCCTGGAACCCTTTCAAATGCCCCAGACAATTTGGCCCTCTCTGCTTTCCTGCGGACTCCATCCTCAAAAGCACCTGTTTTCGCTTTCGGCAGCCTCCGGAGCAAAAAAGACAAACGTCCAGCTTTTGCTGCCACAGCAAAGGTGCCAGCGGGGAAAAGTAATGCTGGTTCTCACTGCCTCCTGGAACCCTTTCAAATGCCACAGACAATTTGGCCCCCTCTGCTTTCCTGCGGACTCCATCCTCAAAAGCACCTGTTTTCGCTTTCGGCAAACTCCGGAGCAAAAAAGACAAACGTCCAGCTTTTGCTGCCACAGCAAAGGTGCCAGCGGGGAAAAGTAATGCTGTTTCTCACTGCCTCCTGGAACCCTTTCAAATGCCCCAGACAATTTGGCCCTCTCTGCTTTCCTGCGGACTCCATCCTCAAAAGCACCTGTTTTCGCTTTCGGCAGCCTCCGGAGCAAAAAAGACAAACGTCCAGCTTTTGCTGCCACAGCAAAGGTGCCAGCGGGGAAAAGTAATGCTGGTTCTCACTGCCTCCTGGAACACTTTCAAATGCCCCTGACAATTTGGCCCTCTCTGCTTTCCTGCGGACTCCATCCTCAAAAGCACCTGTTTTCGCTTTCGGCAGCCTCCGGAGCAAAAAAGACAAACGTCCAGCTTTTGCTGCCACAGCAAAGGTGCCAGCGGGGAAAAGTAATGCTGGTTCTCACTGCCTCCTGGAACCCTTTCAAATGCCCCTGACAATTTGGCCCTCTCTGCTTTCCTGCGGACTCCATCCTCAAAAGCACCTGTTTTCGCTTTCGGCAGCCTCCGGAGCAAAAAAGACAAACGTCCAGCTTTTGCTGCCACAGCAAAGGTGCCAGCGGGGAAAAGTAATGCTGGTTCTCACTGCCTCCTGGAACCCTTTCAAATGCCACAGACAATTTGGCCCTCTCTGCTTTCCTGCGGACTCCATCCTCAAAAGCACCTGTTTTCGCTTTCGGCAGCCTCCGGAGCAAAAAAGACAAACGTCCAGCTTTTGCTGCCACAGCAAAGGTGCCAGCGGGGAAAAGTAATGCTGGTTCTCACTGCCTCCTGGAACCCTTTCAAATGCCACAGACAATTTGGCCCTCTCTGCTTTCCTGCGGACTCCATCCTCAAAAGCACCTGTTTTCGCTTTCGGCAGCCTCCGGAGCAAAAAAGACAAACGTCCAGCTTTTGCTGCCACAGCAAAGGTGCCAGCGGGGAAAAGTAATGCTGGTTCTCACTGCCTCCTGGAACACTTTCAAATGCCCCTGACAATTTGGCCCTCTCTGCTTTCCTGCGGACTCCATCCTCAAAAGCACCTGTTTTCGCTTTCGGCAGCCTCCGGAGCAAAAAAGACAAACGTCCAGCTTTTGCTGCCACAGCAAAGGTGCCAGCGGGGAAAAGTAATGCTGGTTCTCACTGCCTCCTGGAACCCTTTCAAATGCCACAGACAATTTGGCCCTCTCTGCTTTCCTGCGGACTCCATCCTCAAAAGCACCTGTTTTCGCTTTCGGCAGCCTCCGGAGCAAAAAAGACAAACGTCCAGCTTTTGCTGCCACAGCAAAGGTGCCAGCGGGGAAAAGTAATGCTGGTTCTCACTGCCTCCTGGAACCCTTTCAAATGCCACAGACAATTTGGCCCTCTCTGCTTTCCTGCGGACTCCATCCTCAAAAGCACCTGTTTTCGCTTTCGGCAGCCTCCGGAGCAAAAAAGACAAACGTCCAGCTTTTGCTGCCACAACAAAGGTGCCAGCGGGGAAAAGTAATGCTGGTTCTCACTGCCTCCTGGAACCCTTTCAAATGCCACAGACAATTTGGCCCTCTCTGCTTTCCTGCGGACTCCATCCTCAAAAGCACCTGTTTTCGCTTTCGGCAGCCTCCGGAGCAAAAAAGACAAACGTCCAGCTTTTGCTGCCACAGCAAACGTGCCAGCGGGGAAAAGTAATGCTGGTTCTCACTGCCTCCTGGAACCTCTTCAAATGCCCCAGACAATTTGGCCCTCTCTGCTTTCCTGCGGACTCCATCCTCAAAAGCACCTGTTTTCGCTTTCGGCAGCCTCCGGAGCAAAAAAGACAAACGTCCAGCTTTTGCTGCCACAGCAAAGGTGCCAGCGGGGAAAAGTAATGCTGTTTCTCACTGCCTCCCTGGAACCCTTTCAAATGCCCCAGACAATTTGGCCCTCTCTGCTTTCCTGCGGACTCCATCCTCAAAAGCACCTGTTTTCGCTTTCGGCAGCCTCCGGAGCAAAAAAGACAAACGTCCAGCTTTTGCTGCCACAGCAAAGGTGCCAGCGGGGAAAAGTAATGCTGGTTCTCACTGCCTCCTGGAACACTTTCAAATGCCCCTGACAATTTGGCCCTCTCTGCTTTCCTGCGGACTCCATCCTCAAAAGCACCTGTTTTCGCTTTCGGCAGCCTCCGGAGCAAAAAAGACAAACGTCCAGCTTTTGCTGCCACAGCAAAGGTGCCAGCGGGGAAAAGTAATGCTGGTTCTCACTGCCTCCTGGAACCCTTTCAAATGCCACAGACAATTTGGCCCTCTCTGCTTTCCTGCGGACTCCATCCTCAAAAGCACCTGTTTTCGCTTTCGGCAGCCTCCGGAGCAAAAAAGACAAACGTCCAGCTTTTGCTGCCACAGCAAAGGTGCCAGCGGGGAAAAGTAATGCTGGTTCTCACTGCCTCCTGGAACCCTTTCAAATGCCCCAGACAATTTGGCCCTCTCTGCTTTCCTGAGGACTCCATCCTCAAAAGCACCTGTTTTCGCTTTCGGCAGCCTCCGGAGCAAAAAAGACAAACGTCCAGCTTTTGCTGCCACAGCAAAGGTGCCAGCGGGGAAAAGTAATGCTGGTTCTCACTGCCTCCTGGAACCTCTTCAAATGCCCCAGACAATTTGGCCCTCTCTGCTTTCCTGCGGACTCCATCCTCAAAAGCACCTGTTTTCGCTTTCGGCAAACTCCGGAGCAAAAAAGACAAACGTCCAGCTTTTGCTGCCACAGCAAAGGTGCCAGCGGGGAAAAGTAATGCTGGTTCTCACTGCCTCCTGGAACCCTTTCAAATGCCCCAGACAATTTGGCCCTCTCTGCTTTCCTGCGGACTCCATCCTCAAAAGCACCTGTTTTCGCTTTCGGCAGCCTCCGGAGCAAAAAAGACAAACGTCCAGCTTTTGCTGCCACAGCAAAGGTGCCAGCGGGGAAAAGTAATGCTGGTTCTCACTGCCTCCTGGAACCCTTTCAAATGCCACAGACAATTTGGCCCCCTCTGCTTTCCTGCGGACTCCATCCTCAAAAGCACCTGTTTTCGCTTTCGGCAACTCCGGAGCAAAAAGACAAACGTCCAGCTTTTGCTGCCACAGCAAAGGTGCCAGCGGGGAAAAGTAATGCTGTTTCTCACTGCCTCCTGGAACCCTTTCAAATGCCCCAGACAATTTGGCCCTCTCTGCTTTCCTGCGGACTCCATCCTCAAAAGCACCTGTTTTCGCTTTCGGCAGCCTCCGGAGCAAAAAAGACAAACGTCCAGCTTTTGCTGCCACAGCAAAGGTGCCAGCGGGGAAAAGTAATGCTGGTTCTCACTGCCTCCTGGAACCCTTTCAAATGCCCCTGACAATTTGGCCCTCTCTGCTTTCCTGCGGACTCCATCCTCAAAAGCACCTGTTTTCGCTTTCGGCAGCCTCCGGAGCAAAAAAGACAAACGTCCAGCTTTTGCTGCCACAGCAAAGGTGCCAGCGGGGAAAAGTAATGCTGGTTCTCACTGCCTCCTGGAACCCTTTCAAATGCCCCTGACAATTTGGCCCTCTCTGCTTCCTGCGGACTCCATCCTCAAAAGCACCTGTTTTCGCTTTCGGCAGCCTCCGGAGCAAAAAAGACAAACGTCCAGCTTTTGCTGCCACAGCAAAGGTGCCAGCGGGGAAAAGTAATGCTGGTTCTCACTGCCTCCTGGAACCCTTTCAAATGCCACAGACAATTTGGCCCTCTCTGCTTTCCTGCGGACTCCATCCTCAAAAGCACCTGTTTTCGCTTTCGGCAGCCTCCGGAGCAAAAAAGACAAACGTCCAGCTTTTGCTGCCACAGCAAAGGTGCCAGCGGGGAAAAGTAATGCTGGTTCTCACTGCCTCCTGGAACCCTTTCAAATGCCACAGACAATTTGGCCCTCTCTGCTTTCCTGCGGACTCCATCCTCAAAAGCACCTGTTTTCGCTTTTCGGCAGCCTCCGGAGCAAAAAAGACAAACGTCCAGCTTTTGCTGCCACAAAGGTGCCAGCGGGGAAAAGTAATGCTGGTTCTCACTGCCTCCTGGAACACTTTCAAATGCCCCAGACAATTTGGCCCTCTCTGCTTTCCTGCGGACTCCATCCTCAAAAGCACCTGTTTTCGCTTTTGGCAACCTCCGGAGCAAAAAAGACAAACGTCCAGCTTTTGCTGCCACAGCAAAGGTGCCAGCGGGGAAAAGTAATGCTGGTTCTCACTGCCTCCTGGAACCCTTTCAAATGCCACAGACAATTTGGCCCTCTCTGCTTTCCTGCGGACTCCATCCTCTAAAGCACCTGTTTTCGCTTTCGGCAGCCTCCGGAGCAAAAAAGACAAACGTCCAGCTTTTGCTGCCACAGCAAAGGTGCCAGCGGGGAAAAGTAATGCTGGTTCTCACTGCCTCCTGGAACCCTTTCAAATGCCACAGACAATTTGGCCCTCTCTGCTTTCCTGCGGACTCCATCCTCAAAAGCACCTGTTTTCGCTTTCGGCAGCCTCCGGAGCAAAAAAGACAAACGTCCAGCTTTTGCTGCCACAGCAAAGGTGCCAGCGGGGAAAAGTAATGCTGGTTCTCACTGCCTCCTGGAACCTCTTCAAATGCCCCAGACAATTTGGCCCTCTCTGCTTTCCTGCGGACTCCATCCTCAAAAGCACCTGTTTTCGCTTTTGGCAACCTCCGGAGCAAAAAGACAAACGTCCAGCTTTTGCTGCCACAGCAAAGGTGCCAGCGGGGAAAAGTAATGCTGGTTCTCACTGCCTCCTGGAACCCTTTCAAATGCCCCAGACAATTTGGCCCTCTCTGCTTTCCTGCGGACTCCATCCTCAAAAGCACCTGTTTTCGCTTTCGGCAGCCTCCGGAGCAAAAAAGACAAAGGTCCAGCTTTTGCTGCCACAACAAAGCTGCCAGCGGGGAAAAGTAATGCTGGTTCTCAGTGCCTCCTGGAACCCTTTCAAATGCCCCAGACAATTTGGCCCTCTCTGCTTTCCTGCGGACTCCATCCTCAAAAGCACCTGTTTTCGCTTTTGGCAACCTCCGGAGCAAAAAAGACAAACGTCCAGCTTTTGCTGCCACAGCAAAGGTGCCAGC